>NC_079164.1:904559-1134559 GCF_947568905.1 Ostrea edulis
CTAACCAATATATTTCCGGAAATCACCCACTCGGAGATCTTCGTTTGGCTCGTACCTCGCACTACACGGAAGATTGTCAAATTTTCTTCACCCTCCACCCCACCCCCTCCGTCCCGACTCCAATGATCACAGCTTGTACAAACTCAAGCACGCAGAATCGTATATCCCCCTACTATTTTCAACAGTAGGCCTGGTAGTGGTGAATGAGAAGAATGTTACTGTAAGTTTGAAAGTTATGAATAAAGTACGAGAGAAGGGCAAACACAGACCCCTGGATATACCAGAGGCGGGATCAGGTGCCTAGGAGGAGTAAGCATCCCCTGTTGACCGGACGCACCTGCCGTGAGCCTTATATCTTGGAGTAATCTGTAGTAGATATCAGTGTGGAAATAATTCATTATTGGTTATTCAGGAATTTGACACATTATAAGACCATACAGTACTAGAATTATTTCAATCATCAGCCATAATCTAGGTACACATCAAGGATACGGAACATCACAGCCATAATCTATAGGTACACATCAAGAATACGGAACATCACAGCCATAATCTATAGGTACACATCAAGGATACGGAACATCACAGCCATAATCTACACATCAAGGATACGGAACATCACAGCCATAATCTATAGGTACACATCAAGAATACGGAACATCACAGCCATAATCTACACATCAAGGATACGGAACATCACAGTCATAATCTATAGGTACACATCAAGGATACGAAACATCACAGCCATAATCTATAGGTACACATCAAGGATACGGAACATCACAGCCATAATCTACACATCAAGGATACGGAACATCACAGTCATAATCTACAGGTACACATCAAGGATACGGAACATCACAACCATAATCTACACATCAAGGATACGGAACATCACAGCCATAATCTAGGTATACATCAAGGATACGAAACATCACAGCCATAATCTATAGGTTCACATCAAGGATACGGAACATCACATGCTACTGACGAACTTTGTGGCATTCATATATAAATTAATGCAAATAACAATTCATATATATATATATACATATAGGCATACATCCAGGCTCGTGTCTATAAGCACTTGTAAGTAGTAAAAAAAAAAAAAAAAAAAAAGATAGAAAAAAAAAAAGAAAAGAGGGATTTTTGGCTAGTTTACTTTGTGCCCTTAATTTTTAGGATAACCCATAAATATATTTAGCTTATTTCCAATGATGGGGTCCTTTTGAAATAGGTAACTGCTCCGATTAAAATGGTTGAAAACTTTTCGTAACAGAAAATTTTCAAAATTCAAGTACATGTATTCAAGAAACAATGAACAAAAACAGATTTCAGACAGACTAAAGGTCGAGGTATTTGGCTTTGTGTGAATGACAATTGTAATGAAATATTCTACCTAATGACAGGGTGTATTTGAAGCTTGAAAATTTAGCCATATTTGGGCAAAACCTCAAACTAATTGCAACAGAATTTAAATGAAATATTGATTATTCATGCAAGAAACCACATACAAACATCATAGTAAAAATTGGCTTTTGAATCTCAATAGGAATTTGGGGTTAAATGTTGTGTTTTCCATAAAAATCGCTAAAAACTGGAAATTTTATAAAGAGTATATTTCATGAAAGGCGAAGATAACGAACAGTAATCAATCTCATAACTCCTGTAAGCAATACAAAACAGAGAGCTGGGGAAACACGGACCCCTGGATATACCAGCGGAGGCATCAGGTGCCTAGGAGGAGTAAACATCCCCCGTCGACCGGTCACACCCGACGTGAGCCCTATATCTTGATCAGGTAAACGGAGTTATCCGTAGCCAAAATCAGTGTGCCAAGAACGGTCTAATGATCGACATGAAGCAAACCAGACAGCATTTGACCCGATGATAGGTTGTATTGGCAAACTTCACGTAACATACAATAAAAATCAGTTTCATATTTCAACTTTTGAATGTTTGATTAAAACTTTCCACTGCAGAAGGTATTTTCCTTGACTGTAATTTTGGGGTAACATTTATAGGTTATAGACTTTGTATGGGAAAATATGACGACCGAGTTTTTTGGCGCGTAGACGGACCGACCTTGCGAGGTCCGTCCGCGACAAAAAACGAGGTCGTAATATTTCCCCCCACAAAGTCTATAACCTTTTTATTATATACTTTCAATTTCATTTAGAAACTATCAATAATTTATTTTTAACAATTTCTTTCTTGATTTAACTGAGTAAAAGATGAAAAACACGAAAACTTTTAAAATTAACGACGTAGTAATTTGCTTGTGTATTGATAGTGACGTAATGTTCGCGAGCCGGAATGTTTCCGGGCATATATCACACGATATATGCCCGCAAACTTTTAAAGAAAAAAGAAGAGATGAAATTGAAAGTATATAATAATTAACTATATTTTTCAGTAAAGTTGTTAAAATTAGGAATTGTTTTTCGTACTTATAAGGGCATAATATTATCAGGCTACAATTAGAAGATTCGAGGTTAGAAATGGAAGAGTGGTTTAAAAACCAAAGCCAATGCTGACACAGAGAGGGAGTTGGACGTGCAGAAGATATAGGAGGGAAATACCAAAGTCTTCAATTTGTTCCGAGACAATCGAGTCCCTTCGCCGGCAACGCAACCAAATACGGCAGAAACTATGGACCATATTGAAAGTGGAATTGATTCCACGTCAGTATTAACTTCCGAACGTCAGTATGAACTTCCTAACGTCAGTATTAACTTCATTAACTTCCGAACGTCAGTATTAACTTCATTAATTCCGAATGTCAGTAATAACTTCATTAACTTCCGAACGTCAGTATTAACTTCATTAACTTTCGAATGTCAGTAATAACTTCATTAACTTCCGAATGTCAGTAATAACTTCATTAACTTCCGAACGTCAGTAATAACTTCATTAATTCCGAATGTCAGTAATAACTTCATTAACTTCCGAACGTCAGTATGAACTTCCTAACGTCAGTATTAACTTCATTAACTTCCGAACGTCAGTATTAACTTCATTAATTCCGAATGTCAGTAATAACTTCATTAACTTCCGAATGTCAGTATTAACTTCCGAATGTCAGTAATAACTTCATTAACTTCCGAACGTCAGTAATAACTTCATTAACTTCCGAATGTCAGTAATAATTTCATTAACTTCCGAACGTTAGAAGAGTCATTATCAAAATTTGTGTCCCAAGCACAAAAATCAATTTTGAAAAGCGAAATTTCCTAAACTTTCATATGAAATTAGTAATGTATCATGAGTTTTAAGTCTTCAAGTAAAAAAAATATGTTGCAGCCAATTACTTAGACTGACAACTACCCTTAGAACTTGCAAATACATTGATATGTTGATGTCCCAAGCCATGAAACGGACAAATTGGAGTGTTATATAGTGTATTGTATGCTGCAGATTTCAATTTTTTTTTTTTATATATCATCATTTATTATATGTATGTATGAATTCCTAAAATCATGTGAGTGTTAATAATTTGACACGTGTTGTTCTGAAATTATCTGTAAAGTGTTGTCCCACAGATTTGTGTCTTTCCTGTTACAGAAACAGAAATGCAAGGAATAGAAATATGATACATGATCCAAATGGTATTTCAAAACTTTCCCTGCCCTAAGTGGTGTTTTCACTGTACCATGCTACATACAAAATGTGGTTCTTAATGAAAATAAAGGAGAAAAAGTCCCAAGTAGAGAGTACATTGTAGGAATAGAAAATGTACGAGTCTTTACTGTTACATTGAAAATAATGCAAAATATGTCCACAAAAAACATTTAATTTGCACTACAAAGTAGCTTGTTAAGTTTATTTCAAAATTTCAGAATTATAATTTAGTATAGAGATTTAATTAGAGAAAATAAATTGGTTTCACATGAGCATTGTCTCTCCTGTTACTTTCTCTCCTGTTACATCACCTTTTGTAACAGGAGGGACAAGATTTTTTAACAGGAAGGATAAAACTAAATTTTCTTCTATCTGAAAGGAGTAAATATTACTTTCAATTATTGAACGCCTACTTATTAGAATATCTATCAAAAGACAATTGTGATTTGGAACTTTTACCATTTTCTGACTTAAAAATCATTCGAGAATAAAGCATTGCTGAATATGTAACAGGAAGGACGGGAGTTTGTAACAGGAGGGATGCACATTAAAATTGTTTCTGTATCTTAAAGTAAATATTGGTTTGAATGATTAAATGCATGCCTATTCAAATCCTCACTAAAAGACATGTATGATTTAGAGTTTAAAAAAAAAAAAGAATTGGTCAGAACATCATTTAAAAATTTAAAAAATAGGAAGGACAGATTCTGGCAACAGGACAGACATACTTTCTATTTTAGTTTAAGGACAAAATACTATTTGAACTAATGAAATGTATGCTCATTTGATATTTACTCGTTAAGTAACAAAAACATACAATCCTGATTTTTTTTCCATAGAAAATATAATTATTGGTTAAATTTGTAATGGATGGACAGGGTTGTGTAACAGGGACAGAGAACATAAAACTTTAACACTCACAGTATACATTATTTGAATAGAATGAAATGATTAATTTCTGGTTTTCCTTCAAAATGCATCTAGTATGATATTAAACCACTTGAATATTTGGCAACACGCTAACATGCAATACCAAAATGTGGCAGCATGAACAGGACAATTGTCACAGATCATATGTATCTAAATATTTGCAGTTTGTTGCAAAAGAGAGGATTGAGACAATCATGGAAACAAAAGTTCTTGTATCACTAAGTTGATACAGTCATTCTTAATTCCACTATTTTAGAATTATCCAAATTTTGCAATCCTAATGTGAGATCAGATGATATGCATCACTTTATTTTGACAAGAAACTTAATTACTACAGAAAGTGACATGTTATAGCTAAAATTACGAAGTTTGATCAGTTAAAAAATAGGAATTCTTACGTACCTTATAATAAACAATGAGACTTGGAGTGGTATTGAAGAAATGAAAGTTTATAACCATAGTTTATCCGTCATCAATATAGGAAGAACTTAGAGAATACTTGATTACTTTGTATTGTTTTTCTCTCTTCAGTTTTGCTAAAACACCAATCAACATTCCTAATCTCATTAGATTGAAATTAAATGTTACAGTATACAATGTAAATATATTAAATTTGAACAACTGAGAGTGCCATCATATTTGTCATGTTTTAATATACATGTATGGACAGGAGAATTATCCCTGTTGTTGTGAAATGGTCATAATTTACTGAACCTTGTTTATCCCATTGTCATCTTTTAGTGCTAACTGATTATGTCTCTCCTGTAACATTCATTTAAGTAGATCAAATGATGGTTTGATGGTTGTTGTTTTTTTTATATATGTATTGTATTTTGCTAAGAAACACTTCAAAGCATTAAGGTGAGTCAATTTCCAAATGTTTGTTATTCAGACATATCTTAAAAATGTGACTTTAATGCACAAAAGTTCATTTAGTCAAGCTGTCCATATCATCCTGTAACAAAAAAGAAAATCTTCGATTTCTTTAATTTTCTCCGTAATTTGAAAATACAAATGGTACAGAATTATCAACAAAACTATTTTGAAAAGTGTGGATTCTTATGTTTAAATAAAAAAAAATATAACAAGTGTGAATTTTCCTTTCTTAGTACCAAAAATGTCTATACTGTTACAATTTTCTTCCCTCCTGTTATATTTCTTTATTATAGAAAAAAGTTGAACTTCTGTCTCATAATTTTAATTCAAACATTTCTGTATTTAATTATTCATTTTTTCCATGATACATCTGTAATAGATATAGACAAGAAAATTTATTGATAGATTATAGATTTATGAAAAGTCACTGATTTGTCTGTCCTGTTACGATGACTGTCTTTCCTGTTATAAGCAGGTCTCTCCTGTTACAGGTAACATAATCCCTAAAATTTCTTTCATTTAATATCATTTTGTGCACCAAAGTCTTTTGAAATATTTCCAAGTTGTTAATATCTACTATAAAGAGTTTTTCAAAACTGTTTTGCAATAATTTAATAAGTTAATCATTTTAATAATGTACAGATTATCTTGCTGCTTAGAAATTGTCACATTTTGCAATGTTCATAGGTATAAATTGTTGTCATCGGTTGTTATGAGAAGTGTTTTTTAAAATTTATTTTTATGGAAGACCTTTCCACCATCATGTCAATGCAGTTTGCAAAAGTTTCCATAATAATTTGGATTTTTTTATTGGCATTTCAAAATTTGTAACAGGAAGGACATATTATGATGAGTGGTGTCTTTTATATATCATCATATTCCAAAATTATGCTGTTTCTTGATCGGAGTTGTATCTTCTTAGGTTCATTATTATGTGTTTTATTTCATCCAACTTAAAAAATAAGATTTCAGAAACTTAAAAATTGTCATTTTTCAGAAGGTTTTATGCCGATTTTGATAATGACTCAGTAATAACTTCATTAACTTCCGATCGTCAGTATTAACTTCATTAATTCCGAATGTCAGTAATAACTTCATTAATTCCGAATGTCAGTAATAACTTCATTAATTCCGAATGTCAGTAATAACTTCATTAATTCCGAATGTCAGTAATAACTTCATTAACTTCCGAACGTCAGTAATAACTTCATTAACTTCCGAACGTCAGTAATAACTTCATTAACTTCCGAACGTCAGTATGAACTTCCTAACGTCAGTATTAACTTCATTAACTTCCGAACGTCAGTATTAACTTCATTAATTCCGAATGTCAGTAAGAACTTCATTAACTTCCGATCGTCAGTATTAACTTCCGAACGTCAGTATTAACTTCATTAATTCCGAATGTCAGTAATAACTTCATTAACTTCCGAACGTTAGTAATAACTTCATTAACTTCCGAAAGTCAGTATTAACTCGGCATTCTCTCATCAGAGGGCGCGTTACACAAGCTTCACATACACCTCTGTCAACGCTTGGAATCACGTGATAATATAATCACATGATATAAACAATCATTCTCGGTTTTCTTTCCCTTTAAAAGTTCAGGCAACAGGTGATACATCAGGCTCTTTTCATAGCCAACTGACACTTTAATAAGTGCATATATACCATTTAGCTGTTTGTCTCTTATTTTACAAGTTTTATCGTATTTTTACAGCCTTTCTTACTTTTGATTCCATGTTTACATTTAAATCTCCACCACGTGTATATCCTACATTCATACGCTTATTACGAAGTAGTTCCAAATTTATGATCAGAAAACAGCGATTTTAATCAATTTACAGTAAGCATCAATTTGATTGCACCAAAAACATATCATAATATGACTAAATATTTAGACCATAACATAAATGTTGGATCAAAGAAACTTTTACAAGATTTCTGTAAAAAGCCGTTGACAGAGGTGTAGTGCGAGGAGCGCACGGAACTCTAGGTAGAGAATGTTAACTCGGAACGTCAGTATTAATTTTCGAACGTCTGTTTTAACTTCCGAAAAATGTCATCTTCCGGATACTTGATTTAAAGATATAATTATGTGGAGATTGGAAATGACTGTGTGTAACCTCTCATATCATACTCCCATTTCGTTCTCGCCTTTGTAGATTATTTAATATGCTAAATCTGCCGATTTGTTTCCTATCATCACTTAACCTTATTAAAGGCATCACCAAGCATTCTAATCTAATTCCTGAGTAGGCGTTGTCCAATTCCTTCAGAGGCTACATCTATTTGCTGAGTAGGCGTTGTCCAACTCCTGCGTGGGCAATATAAATCCTTGTATGGGTGTTCTCAATCAGAAATATTAGCCCCTTTTGCGAGTATGATCTATCTCAGCTTGTAACATACAGGTTCAGATTTCAGTTATGCTTCAATCGTAATTTGAACTTGTCAAAGGCCCATCATTCATAAAAAATATGGCCAGTCGTTTTTGTTAAGACAGAGGGAATATTAATGCAGACGATTGATTTATACTAAATAACAAATGTTCTTCAGTCATGTATGAATTAGTTTTACAACTATTGATTGAATTTAATGATCATAAAATTGAATTATGAGTTATAAATTTTATTGTTGCATTAGCAAATCACGAAGTGTAAGCGAGACGCGATCAATTTTCTCATAATCATTATTATGTCTGAACGCATATCGCAGAATAATGACCGCGGCATTCCTTTGATCTTTGCAATAACCGTGGTAGACTTATTCTTTGTGTGGCTTATTTTTTTTTTGCTAGTGGTTTCCAAATCTTTTATGTTTACCTGATCGAGATATAGGGCTCTCAACGGGTGTGACCGGTCAACAGGGGATATTACTCCTCCTAGGCACCTGATCCCACCTCTGGTATATCCAGGGGTCCATTTTTGAATTCTCTTAATTTTGTATTCTTTATAGGATTTATGAGATTTATCACTGTTTGCTATCTTCACTTTTTGATTTACTTCTTTCTCTTTGGCTATTTCATGACAAACTTCATTTTTCTAAAGAAAAATAAAAGTTAAAGCTTCATTTTATACTCAAACGTTACATTCGGGATATACATTTCTCTAACAACTAAACGGTATCATTTTTGCAGTTATCTTTACCTCATGAATATTCAACGTCAGGTCCTTGATAACGAGAATCTGTTCGCCATCCAGCAGTAAACATGGCCTCATTCGACACGTATGTATATCATTTTACGCCCCACTGGAGAATTTTTCATTATTCTTCTATTTTTACTATATAGATATGTACATGTATATATGTAAAACTTATACGGTACCAATTTCGATGCACCAGATGCGTATTTCGACAAATAATGTCTCTTCAGTGATGCTCAACCGAAATGTTTGAAATCCGAAATAACTATGATGTTTTAGAGCTAAATATAGCCAAAAAACAGCGTGCCAAAAAAGTGGAGCCAAATTCGTCCAAGGATAAGAGCTATGCATGAGGGAGATGCTTATCTCGCTTAACCATATCGCTTAACCATGAAACGTGAAACACCTGCATACCCTAAGCAGCTGTGCATTTATAAAGCTTTCTATCATTGACCCGATTCAATGTGTTTTTCAAGTTTCGATTTAAACTTTTATTTATAGGCATTATAAAATCTGCGTTTTATAGCGTATGTTATCTTATCGTGACAGGGACAAACTAAAGAATGACCTGGAGACGCGGGGGTATTCTGTGGTGGCGGGGGTAGTTCCCACTGAAGAGTGTGACGAATGCATCAAGGAATTCCGAGTCTGGTTTGATAAGTTTGGCAAGGAAGCCACGATACGAAGGTCCTTGATACATCAGTATAAACTGTCCCACAGCAGCGCCGCCTGGCGACTCCGACTCCGCGCCAAGCCGGTATTCGAAGCCATTTGGGGAACAGAGAAGCTTCTATCCAGCACCGATGGAATCGCGATTGGAGAACCACCGGAACAAGGCAAGTATACATCTTAACATAGAGGTTCTTTACTGCTTCTCCAAGATTACAATAGGATACTTTTATCGTTATAACTTAATGCTTTTGGCTCATATACAAATATATGCATGTCGGTTGCTGTAAAGTGTTTCATTCATAGGCCGTACCCAATTCTCCAAATCTGATGACTGCTGGTTTCACATTGACCAGGGAAGTTGGAGATTTGGTCTTCACGTGTATCAAGGGGCAGTATATATGGAGGAAACTACAACCGATGACCACTGCTTCAGGG
Organism: Ostrea edulis; assembly: GCF_947568905.1. Classification (NCBI taxonomy): domain Eukaryota; kingdom Metazoa; phylum Mollusca; class Bivalvia; order Ostreida; family Ostreidae; genus Ostrea; species Ostrea edulis. The sequence goes on from NC_079164.1 coordinate 914,237, forward strand.
TCCTGGAAGGCTCCCCTCAATTCCAACGTGAACTTCTAGAGACATTTCCCGAGGCCAAGAAAGAAATGGGAGGTAAAGACTTTTACATATTGAAGGAAGAACATAAAAAATTCTATCTTAGCAAAGGATGCAAAGAAAAGAAGGTTCCGGTTCCAAAAGGGGGGATGGTTCTGTGGGACTCGAGAACCGTTCATGATAACGTTGCTCCGGTGGAAGGGCGACCGCACGGCGATAGGTGGCGTTACGTGTCATTCGTGTGTATGGCTCCTGCGATTTGGACGACAGAGGAGGATTTAGAAATTAAGAAACAGGCGTATAAGGAAATGCGGTGTTCCGCTCACTGGCCCTCTCAGGGGGTCTGGCTCTTCCCTAGTACACAGCAATGTGAACTGACGGAAAACCATAACATGGAAATGATTGAGAAACAGCCAGAGGTTGCCAAGACGAGAGAAGTGAAACTACTGGCCGGGATCGAGAGGTACGACTTCAATGACGGGCGTCCGAACGGACCGGAATGGGAACCAAAGTGGACCAAGGATAGAAGCGCACACAGTACTGAACGAGATGCTGCGATAGTGTGAAATAAATATGTCATTTTACATTACCTTGCATAATCAGATACGTGTATATGAATATATTTTGAATATTTAAAAAACCACCGGTGTCATTTGAAGGTATCACTTTTTAATTTCCTTCTACAACCTGGTGTATATATATCAGGTGTTATGATAATCATTCAGTCCGAGTACATCACACTGATGTGTCAAACACTGGTCAGGTCGCTCTATGAACGATAGGTGCAAAGAACTATGTCACATTTGAAAGTACAAATTATGCTAAAACTACATTTGTTGACTAAGTAAAGTAAATTTTGAAATTCTAAAATTTCGTTGTACAAATCTACCACTTTTCATTCATACATGTATCATTATTCTTCTAGTGTAGTATTCTTCCTTAAAACATAAGGTGTTGCCTGCGCCTTCTACGCTGGAAGTGAAAGTCACAATATCTTCAGATATGATCTTAAACAGAGGTCCCGTGTCACAACAAACATTAGCAGGATTAAGAATTCTCACTCCGACGGTACGATAAAGAACCCTCACTCTGGCGGCCGTAAGCGCCATGCATACGTCAGAATTTATGGAATTCATCAAAAATATGAAGTGGTAAATAGTAATCTGAAAAAATTTAAAACCCCTACTTGACTCAAACCCGCGATCTACAAATCAGCAGTCGGCTACTCAGCTAAGCAATTAAATTTAGAGAGAATAGAGAAATATTGTCGATATTTATATTTCCATTCATGTTTTAAAAGGAAGTCGGCCATTACGGCGATGTAGTACAGCTCCTTAAACGTCTTAGGTTTGACACGGCACCGGAAGCAATTGAATGGAAACGCACTACAAACGTAAGCCTATAAAAGGACCTGGTAATAAAGGGTGCCTATAGATGTGTTTACTGACTACAGATATGTTTACTGTCTATAGATATGTTTACTGTGTATAGATATGTTTACTGTCTGTAGATATGTTTACTGTCTGTAGATATGTTTACTGACTGTAGATATGTTTACTGACTCTAGATATGTTTACTGTCGTTCCGAAATCAGCGTGTCACTTTGCTAATTGTTGGGCGAAGCTTCTCACAGATTTCCATCATATTGAAAGAATAGCTTGATCATCAAAACCTTCTTTTATTGGAACATACCGCCAATCAGTGAGTGAAATTCGCACGCTCGATCACGTGAAGTAACGCGCTGTTATGGGAAGAATAGTACGTGAATGTGAAATGATATGATAATCATATTTCGTATATTTTTTTTAATAATCTGGTGTAAAATCCGAGTTGCATTATCCAAATGATCAAAGGTCGGAGCTCACAACATACTATCTAGACATTAAAAGCCCCCTAGCGCAAACATCCGTGCATCAAAGGACCCAATTGGAAATAAGCTTTCGAGCTTTCATTGCTTATCCTTGGTATTTATGTTTGTATGTATGTATGCAAGGTGAAGATAACGAACAGTGATCAATCTCAACTCCTACAAGCAATACAAAATAGATAGTTGGGCAAACACGGACCCCTGGACACACCAGAGGTGGGATCAGGTGCCTAGGAGGAGTAAGCATCCCCTGTTGACCGGTCACACCCGCCGTGAGCCCCATATCCTGATCAGGTAAACGGAGTTATCCGCAGTCAAAATCAGTGTGCCAAGAACGGCTTAGCAATCGGTATGAAACACGTCAGACAGCATTTGACCCAATGCGAGGTTGTATTGACGAACTAGATCGTTATAACGACCATAGAATTTGCGAAATGCTGACTTCAATCGAGACTGTTGAAATCCCTGTACTATCAACTTGTTTGTCAGTAGCTTACCTCGATTTAAAAACTGACTATACCCAGAACAAGCTCTTGCATATCGAATCAGTTGAGATATATAAACACCATATGCAGGTGATAATGGAATATTGCTACATAAATGTGGGAAGTTGACGATGGAGAAGCTGAAATCATCCCGTTTGTCATACAGTTGAGTTGTTAGTTTGCCGTTAATGTCTACTTTCAATAAAATATCTAAGTATGAAGCAGAAGTGGACGACTCTGTGGTGTCCTTTATTTCGAGCTCACAGGGATATATCAAATCGACATATGAATGAAAGTTATCATTGTTAATAGACAAAACGTCATCGATATATCTAAAAGTCGAATTGAAGGTCACAGCGAGAGATTTTTTCTTCTCACGTAGAAGTTTTTGAATAATTCTGCTTCATATGAATATAAAAACAGGTCAGCTAACAAAAGAGCACAATTCGTGCCCATGGGAATTCCAACAGACTGTTGGAAGACCTGATCACCAAAGACCACGAAGATATTTTCAATGAGGAACTCTAGCATATTTTTTATTTCAACTTCAGAGTACTTGTGCGTGGAATCAGAGTGGTGTTTAACAAAGTAAGTTTTTGAATGACTGATCACTAGATATGAATATTTCCGTTTTCCGTTTTTGTTGAAGAAGCAACTGTCTATGATGTCAAAAAGTCTAGTCTTTAATTTATCGTGAGGAATGGTCGTGTATAGTGTTGAAAAGTCAGGTTTTAATGCTATTGATTTGGGAAAAATTCTGTGATTTCAAGTTTACTAAAAGTTCTTTAGAATTTTTTAGAATCTACATTTGATTAACACCACTTCTGGCATATGTAGTCGCACAGTAAGTTTGAAGTTTCTCCTTCACAGCTGTTAACATTTTCGTGAGGAGCAAAGATAGGGGCTTGGTAGAGCACTTACTGGATCCAGCAATGTATCTTTGTTTGTAAGGGTTTTTATGTAGTTTAGGAATCCAGTATAGGTACGGTAACTCATATTCATTCGACCCATTGACTGGAATATTAAATGTGTCTAAAACTGAAGCATGGTTTTGAAGAATTTCGTCTTTTGAAAGGGCAGTTGGAGTATAAGTATGATTACCAAAAGTGGAATTAATGCCAAGTTCGTTTAAAATACAGTTGTAATAATGAGCCTTACAAACAAAGACAATGTTGTTACTAGCTTTGTCAGCTGGAACCAAAACATATTCCTTATGTAACCTATCTAATTCTTTTATCACTTCTGGTGTACTAAACACATAAGGATAGATGGTACGTACTTTTGTTTTTATGTGTCTAATGCGGGATTTTAATATCCCTCTTATGCTTTTAACCCATTCTGACAATGTATCAAGTTCTTGTTTTTCATATTTAGCCCATCGTATGGCATAATCTTCGACAGAACTCATAATAGAGATGAAGTTCTGTCGCCACTAAAAGACCGAGGTTCTCTGTATTTAGGACCTTTAAGAATAAGTGATTTGAGGTCCTCATTTTCAACTATATTAACATCACCAGTAATGACATGTCCAGCTGGACTGTAGTTGAAAGAAGATGAAGAACAAGAACATGTTGGTGGATAACGTATAAGATGGTCTATATCTAAGCACTGCAAAGTTGGTTTATAATCAAAAAGTTTGGATGCAATAGTACAAGTATAGCTGTAGGAAATACAGGGTGTAGACTTGAACTTGAAATAAGTTGGAATACATGACTGAACCCTTTTATGACGAAGAATGTTGCTTATGTTGACGGCATCTATTCCTTTGTTTGTAAATTTGAGCTTAAGGAACTGACGGCATGATTTGAAAGGCATATCATCCATGGTCCGTGCTGGTTTATAGAGCCTGTGGTAGGCAACATCCATAATCATAGAGTTCAGTCTATATTCAGGTGTTGAAAAATCCAAGTATAGACTAGCCATAGTTTCTTCAAATAACGTTTGTAAAACCCTCAATGGAATAGAGTAAAGTTTTGTACGAATATGATGTGGACCCAATTGTCTGTTGACGTGAGGCAAAAGTGAATCAAACGTGACATCATTTATACTTGGTCTTTTACGTGACTGCGTTTTCGTCTTTGGGTATTGGGAAAGAGTCCCATCACACTAACGTTTTTTCCTTGTGGACTAGTCAAATTTCCCACATCATATACATTATCATTGCATCCATATGGAAATGCAGTGCCTATGGTCCTGATCCAGTGATCTTCTCGTTGTCTACGAAAAGGGGTGCTTAATGTAGGATTGTTTGTGTGATGGTAAATGTTTTCTAAAATCCTTACCCTCATGGACAAAATGGAGTGGTCCGGTGCATTAAAATGCTTGTAAAGAAGTTGGTTACCACCATTATTAATTTGAAATCTGTGCCCCGATATTCTTTTATTAAGTGAACCCTTGGTTTCTCCCACATAAATTAAGCATACAGAATAAACATTTATTTGTTCTATGTATGAGCTTCTAATTAGTATTTCCAATACAAAGTTGTGACAAAAACTACAAATTTCTTTGACCGATCATTTTGGTCAAATGACATTGGATCGTGACACACCGCCAGATCACAAGAACCTCTGTCTGGAATGTGGATATCTGGTGTGCTGATGACAAGTAACCTCTGTTTGGAATGTGGATATCTGGTGTGCAGATGACAAGTAACTTCTGTTTGGAATGTGGATATCTGGTGTGCTGATGACAAGTAACCTCTGTTTGGAATGTGGATATCTGGTGTGCAGATGACAAGTAACTTCTGTTTGGAATGTGGATATCTGGTGTGCAGATGACAAGTAACTTCTGTTTGGAATGTGGATATCTGGTGTGCTGATGACAAGTAACTTCTGTTTGGAATGTGGATATCTGGTGTGCAGATGACAAGTAACTTCTGTCTGGAATGTGGATATCTGGTGTGCTGATGACACGTAACTTCTGTCTGGAATGTGGATATCTGGTGTGCTGATGACACGTAACTTCTGTCTGGAATGTGGATATCTGGTGTGCTGATGACACGTAACTTCTGTTTGGAATGTGGATATCTGGTGTGCAGATGACAAGTAACCTCTGTTTGGAATGTGGATATCTGGTGTGTCGCCTTTTTTTTTGAAAATGCACTATGGCATGAACTTCGACTTTTTACGCCAGAATACTTAAATCATGAAGTGTGTTCGCCCTTTTTTCTGTTTTTGTTTGTTTGTTTTACCCGACGAGAATGTTTCATTCCTGTTGAGACGTCACCAGCTGTAGGTGAAGTAACACTTCAGACCCATGCTTAGCGCTCAGTGCCGTAGCAGTGAGGGTTATTTATCGTGCCAACGCCTGTCGCGATAGGAGACCTCCATTTTTTCGGTCATATCCGAAAGACTCGTGATTCTCACCTCTAAATGCCACGTGATTCTCACCTCTAAATGCCACGTGATTCTCACCTCTAAATGCCAAGCGTTTGGCGAAGGAGTGATCACAATCTATATCTAGGTCTAAGGTTCTTGATGAAGCCATGGCACGAGCGGGGTTCGAACTCACGACCTGCTGGTTAGGAAACGAACGCTCTACCACTGAGCTACTGCGACTGATCTAGCGCTTCATGAAACGCGTGCCGGCGTGAAGTATTGCAATTCATACTCTCATGAAACGCGTGCCGGCGTGAAGTGTTGCAATTCATACTCTCATGAAACGCGTGCCGGCGTGAAGTGTTGCAATTCATACTATCATGAGTGCCGGCGTGAAGTGTTGCAATTCATACTCTCATATTTTTTTCTCTCATATTTTACATTCTACTTTCATGCATCGCATTAATAAAGAAATGACATATCATTTACAATTAGTAAAGATATCGAAGATAAAGACATTGGAAATGTAGATAAATTTGTGGCCCGGACCAAACTAGGTGGACAGTACGACATACAGACGGGCGTGGTGATTACTATTATATACCCTCAGAGAGAGCCTCAATATATCTGATACACTTTGCATGTAAATTAACTTGAGATATTGCAAAGAAAGGTGAAGAATTGAACCGGAAGTCATCCATCATTTTATCAGCGGAGTTCAACATACACAGTTTATCTCACAGATCTAGTGTACAACATTCTTCTGTACAATGGCTAGGACTCCACACACCTCGCCCGATTACATCGTTGATGAAGGTAGAGGTACGGTTTTGTTTTGTAGGAGTTATCTCTCGTTGATCCTGAAGTTGGCGTCGCCAAACTTGTCCGTTTTAAGCTGTCACTGCCAGACTGACTAATCCCAGCTGTTCAGTTAGTTTTAATTCCTCTAAATGTCAGCACATGAAGAGGGCAAATTGTGGTCCAATTGGCACTGTTTTCGTGGAAAATATCTCGATGATAATTGCGAGTGACATTTAATTCGAATCCAATTCAGAGCTTTAGAAATTACCCGCAAATTATGCAATTGCTATGGAACCAAGGTACAGGACTCAGTTCAAATGGTTTGATTTCTTATAAATAGTTTTCCCCAGTTTCCACACCCTCTACAACACTTCAGTACGATATCATGTTATGCATGTAAATGCATGGACGCTAGTACTATTTCTGCAATTTGAAAGATATATAGAAACTGATATTTGTTGTATTAGCAATGTTCATCACAACGCCATTTTTAGCTTAGCCATTCAATAAGTCATAATATCGAGTTCTGCATTGATCTTACATTGGATAATGAAATAAGAAATGTCTTTTCATTGTCTAAAGAGAATGCAAATAAGTCTTTCTCCCTCCCCCTCTCCCCCCCCCCCCCCTCTCTCTCGGAACTGGTGGTTCAAATACACCAAGCCAGCTAGTTACAAAACGAAAATGAAACCAATCAGAGACAAGTAAACTGTCAGGAGAGTAACGATAATAATGGTATGTTTGAATGTCATACATATGTATACACATGGTCGATTTGAAAGAAAAAAAAACAACAACCACGTTTTATTTTTAGAATTGTTTTGAAATATATTTTTGTAGCAATATTCCATTATCTCCTATATATGCTGTTTATGTCTCTCGACTGATTCGACACGCGAGAGCATGGTCGGCGTACTCATTAACTTTCAAATTGAGGTAGGCTACTGACAAATTTGTTGATATTACGGGGGTTTCAACACTCTCGTTTAAAATCGGCAGTTCGCAAATCCGATGTTACAATGACCTAATTTACAAATACAAGCTATTATTGGGTCAAAAACTGTCCGAGGTGTTTCATACCCATTGCTAGGCCGTTCTTTACACGGTGATTTTGACTACGAGTTACTCCGTTTACTTAATAAGATATAAGGCTAACAGTGGGTGTGACCGACCAACAGGGGATGTTTAGTTACTTCTGGGCACCTGATCCCACCTCTGGTATGTAAAGAGGTCCGTGTTTGTCCTACTCTTAATTTCGTATTCCTTCTAAGATTTATGAGATTGATTGATTATTGTTTAACGCCCCTCTCGAGAATATTTCACTCATAGGGAGACGTCACCATTGTCGGTGAAGGACTGCAAAATGTAGACCTATGCTCGGCGCTTACGGGCTTTGAGCAGGGAGGGATCTTTATCGTGCCACACCTGCTGTGACACAGGGCCTTGGTTTCTTACGGTTTCATCTGAAGGACCACCCCATTTAGTCGCCTCCTATGACAAGCAAGGGGTACTGAGGACCTGTTCTCTTCACTTAGAACTTCATATTATAAGCTGAAATATTGTTTTTTTGGAAAATCGTTCTGGAAGATTATATTCAAGTTAAATTATTACAAATCTTGTACACCGATTCGTATGGGATAAATACATGCAGTATCATTATTTTCAAAGGATATTAGGAATTAGCTGATTAAGCCACAACTATTTCACAATACTGAAATATTTCAGTACCATTAATAGATTGATGTATTTGTGTAGATTATTCCGAACAAAACTCAGTCGGAACTAGCTTGTTGGTTGTTTATTGTTTAATATTTCACTCATATGGAGACGTTACCATTGCCGATGAAGGGCTGTGAAATTTAGGTCCATGCTCGGCGCTTACGGTCTTTGCTCAAGGTGTTATGATTGATTGATTGTATCTTGTTTAACCTTCCTTTCGAAAAATTTTCATTCATGTGGAGAAGTCACCAAGACCGGCGAAGGGCTTTAAAATACGCCTATTCACGGCGCAAAAGGCCATTAAGTAGTGAGGGTTCTTTAGCGTGCCACACCTACTGTGATACGGGACATCTGTTTTTAAGGTCATCTCCGAGGACCCATGACATTCACACTTGATGCCGAGCGTTTGGCGATGAAACTTTCACTACCTGTTTTAAAGATTTCGGTCTGTCGCAGCCGGGATTCGAACCCCAACCTTTCGCATGCGTGGCGAACGCTATACCTCTCTTTAGGGGGATCTTTATCGTGCCACACCTCCTGTGACACGGGACCTCAGCTTTTGCGCCCCATTTAGTCGCTGCTTACGACAAGCAAGGGGTACAGAGGACCTATTCTAACCCGGATCCTCACGTGTCTCGAGCTCGTTGGAAAAATGACATTAGGATGCAAGAGTCCGAGGCATAACAGGAGGGACGTTTACCGAGACTTTTCCTTGGAGGGGTAATGGTTCGGAGTGTCCGACAGTTCTAATGGAAGGGGTAATGGTTTGGGGTGTCCAACAGTTCTGATAAGGGGTGGGTGGGTGGGTAATGGTTTGGAGTGTCCGACAGTTCTGATGGTAGGGTTAATGATTCAGGGTGTTAAACAGTTCTGATGGGAGGGATAATGGTTTGGAGTTTCTGACAGTTCTAATGGTTCGGAATGTCCGACAGTTCTAATGGGGGGGGGGGGGGTAATGGTTCGTAGTGTCCGAGAGGTCTATTGTGAGGGGTAATGGTTCGGAGTGTCTGATAGTTCTAATGGAAGGGGTAATTGTTCGGAGTGTCCGACAGTTCTAAAGGGAGGGGTAGTGGTTCGGAGTGTCCGACAGTTTTAATGGGATGGTAATGGTTCGGAGTGTCCGACAGTTCTAATGGGAGAGGTAGTGGTTTGGGGTGTCCGACAATTCTAATGGGAGGGGCATGGTTCGAACTGTCCGATAGTTCTAATTGGGGGGGGGGGGGTAATGGTTCGGAGTGTCCGACAGTTCTAATGTTTCAAAGTGTCCGACAGTTCTAATGTTTCATAGTGTCCGACAGTTCTAATGGGAGGGGTAGCGGTTCGGAGTGTCCGACAGTTCCACGCAGTGTACAGTTTATGAGTATATTTAGTTCACCTTCACATTTTATTCATGCAATATGTTATCACACTCCGTCAAATCAACTTAAATGTCAATGTGCGCATGCGTCAATCTTTCCGTCGGGGGATTTGACGCATAAAACTGCTTTATATATCCCTTATATTGTAATAAATGTATTTCTTCATATAAAAATATCGTCTATTGATGTTTAATAAAATATTTAGAATTCTTGACATTTTTGGCAATGAACTCTTTAATAAAAAGCACTGACGTAAGATTTGAGCCGTTTGGTTTGTTTGTTTGTTATATTATTTTGTTTGTTTGTTTTACGCCCCGTCAAGAATTTTTCACTCATATTGAGACTTTGCCAAATGCAGGTGAAGTACAGCGGCGGATTTAAAAGGGGGGGGGGGGGGCGCAGCCCCCCTCCTCCTAAAATTTTCAGATTTTAAGGTAAATGGTGGTCTCTTCTTTAGAAAAATGTAAAAGATTAAAAAAAAGCAATAATTTTTCCACTCTCGGAGAAATAAATGACAAAATCCGTTGATTTATTGAATTACTATAGTGAGAGAACTTGCATTTTCCCCCAGAAACCCTTAAAATTTGTGTTATTTTATTATTTTCACCTTACTAAAACTGACGGAAAATAATATAAATGACTACATCGGGAAGCATACCAAGCCCTATAAAATCTGTAGAATCCAGGAGCTTCCGGGGGCTTCGCCCCATGGGCCCCTACCAGGTCTTCGCCTTGGACCCACTGCCTCATAAACTTGTGCCCCCTAACCGCAATTCCTGGATCCGCCCCTGAAGTACCACATACACTGTATTTAGACATGCTTAGTGCTCAGGGCCGTAGCTGCAGTAAGGGTTCTTTTAAAAGTGCCAACGCCCGCCTCGACACGGGACATCCGTTTTTAAGGTTGGTGCAATTATTCATTCTGTGCGACAAAAACCTTTTACTATATTACAAAGAGTATTGATTGACTATTTTGAAATGAAATTGGTTTTGAAGAGCGCGCCAAGTCAGTTTGACTTCGACGGAACCTGAAACGATGTTTCATGATGTTAACCCCAACAGGCTTTTCAGAAATGTGCTAAACGAAATTTAATCCTCGAATATAAGGGCATTCAAGGTCATATTCAAAGACAAGGTCAGAAAATGTGGACAAATATGTTATGATTTCATCAAGACATAATCTGTGAATGAAGTTTGATAAAGGTCTTCAATAGGTGTTTCATGCCGTGGGGATCCGGGTTAGAATAGGTCCTCGGTACACCTTGCTTGCCATAGAAGGCGACTAAATGGGGCATGATAAAGAATCCTCCCTGTTCAAAGGCCAAAAGCACCGAGCATAGGCCGAAATTTTGCAGCCCTTCACCGGCAGTGGTGACGTCTCCATATAAGTGAAATATTCTCGATAGGGACGTTAAACAATATTCAATCAATCTATCAATAGGTGTTTCAGAAAAGTTGATAGCAAAATCCAGTCGTGTGAGGTCAAGGTCAGAAAATGCAGTTGTAGTTTTCATGCTCCCACAATCACGTATCTCTGTTAAATTTGATAAAGGTCTCCTAGCCAGGCTTTTCAGAAACTAACAAAACGCGAAATCCGATAACATGAGGTCAAGGTCATACGAAAAGTCGTACTCTCCTTATGATGTAGGCGTGTCTGATGAAGGACTCTCAAGAGATTTCAGAAACGAGCTGAGAATCCAGAAATGGGAGTTCAAGGTCATTATAAACGTATAAAGTTTTATATTTCTGTCATTTTAGCTAAGATTATTACGACTTACTGCCATCGTCCGTCTGTCGTTGTCTGAAAACTGAAAAATAGCTCCACACGTGGTACAAATACTTCCTTGTTGTGATCAAGAGGTGATGTTCATTTTGAAGTGATTAGAATTTAAAAATGGCTACTATAGCCTTCAATTCTTCTAACAGCTCCGGTATCAGTTGTCATTCCCTGTACAAATTATCTCGCAAACGTGCTGTCATTCCCTGTACAAATTGTCTCGCAAACGTGCAGTCATTCCCTGTACAAATTGTCCCGCAAACTTGCTGTCATTCCCTGTACAAATTGTCCCGCAAACGTGCTGTCATTCCCTGTACAAATTGTCTCGCAATCTGCTGTAACTTTTTGGAGCAATTCGAATTTCAGTATGATCATTATTGTCTGACCTTTACTCTATATAATATAACCAAGCGACGTAGGTTTTATTAAATTTATTAACAACTAAAGGCAATGGCAGATCTGAAATTAACAAATCACACACCACATTACATATGCAACAAAATATACAATTACATAAATTCATATTCGTATTTCCCTTTAAAGAAGTCAAAATATTCCAATGAAATGTATATGATCGACTTTATTACTTTACTTCAAAAAGTAACAAAATTTATAGTCCTTGATCAAAAAACGGTCATTTCATAGTAGAGAAATATACTGATAAAAAAATAGTTCAACGTACATAATTATCAATCAGTTAATAATAAACATTTCAAATATATACCTTAAGGTGTGGCACAACGGGCAGCTACATGTATAGGTCTACTCCCTCTAAAACAAATTTCCTGCACTGATGAAAAAGCCCGCGAAACTTATTTATAGAAGAAAAAGTTATTAAACTGGTTTTAGCTAGAGTGAGTGAATTCCTACAAACAACCTGGCCAATAGAATGTTGTGAATAGATTTCATTCAATTAATATAGCACAGCATAGTATTGAAAAATGTAGAAAATTCAATTAGATATAAAGATCACCCTGCCACATACTCCCCAGCTTTAAATTTAGCGTCTCGATAAATGAAAAACATTAATCAAATATAAACAGCCACATACTTCCTACTAATAATATTTACATGAAAACACAAAGCAACAAAAAAAGTTCATAATATCAGACATAATATGTATAGAATTGTCATCTTGAAACAGATTTGGTAACGTCACGGCGGTTTAATGTTTTCTGGCAGCCACCATCGGATACAACAGCTATAACGTTTCCTGAAATGTTCACTACGCGATACACAGTTGAATCCCATGAATCTTGTATTTTGTTACGGCCACGCACTTGACGGTTTCTAACATATACCTTGTCACCAATGTCCAAGTTCGGCTCGAATGCTCTACAGTCGTTGGTAGACTTCCGGTATTCCGCCATCATGGATGTACGGTCACCAGCTTTGTCGAACGCGTACTTTAGTCGGTCTTGGTGGTTTCTGATCCATTCATCAGTAGACATCAGATCGTCATCGTCGTCATGTAAGAATCCAAGTAGAAAATCAATCGGTAGTTTAGGAAGACGTCCAAACATAAGATGAAAGGGGCTGTATCCTGTTGTTGTATTTTGCGTTGCGTTGTAGGAAAATAGTAACTCTGGAAGATGTTTCGGCCAATGTCGCTTACGTTCAGGTGTAAGTGCCTTTAATAAGTTGTGGAGAGTTCTATTAAATCTTTCACATTGAGCGTTTCCTTCGGGATGATAAGGAGTGGTGCGTGAACGTGAAATCCCATACATCTTACACAATTGAGCAATGACATTTGCTTCAAAATTTCGCCCTTGATCAGAATGTAGACGATCCGGTACACCATACTTGTAAAACCACTCATTGAGAAGTACGTTTGCAACGGTATCTGCTTTTTGGTCTTTAGTCGCAACGGCTTGAGTAAATTTCGTAAAGACATCCGTCATCACGAGAACGTTTTCCTTACCATGTGCTGGCTCCAGAACGGTAAAGTCGATTGCCAGAATTTGTAACGGTTTGGAAGCGATGAGATGATTCATGGTAGTCCGAACAGCTGGTTGAGGCATCTTAGAAATAACACAACGTTCACAACGCTTACAGTAATCTTTCACCGAATTAAATATTCCCGGCCAGTAACATCGTGATCGAATAGCGGAGAATGTTCTCTCAATACCTTGGTGTCCTAGATTGTCATGACAACTGATCAACACTTTCTCATGCAACGATCTGGGTAGAACAAGCTGTTTTAAATCCCCTAACGTAGGATCTGCTACCACTCTGTAAAGTACTCCCTTGACAAACATCAATTTATCCCACTGCTGAATCAATGTAACCACGGCTCTCGGTAGTTTTCTCATTTCTTTTTTCGTTGGTTTCACTCCCTCATTGAATATATTAAGAAATGTTCCAATGTTTGAGTCAGCGGACTGTAGAGATAGGATTTCGTTCAATTTTAGAGACGGGAAAGTGTCATATTCTTCATTAATAAACTCACTAGGTGTATTTCTTTTCTGCAAGTCTGAACATTCTGAAGGTACTTTTGTAGAATCAGAGAACTTTTCCAGTATAACCTCTAAATCACTCTGCCTCAATGCGTCATTTGGATCATTCATCCGTGAAAGGGCGTCTGCATTTGCGTTATTCCGACCTGGTCTAAATTTCACATCAAAATTAAACATAGCCAATTTTGATAGCCAACGTTGTTCTGTTGCACTGAGTTTAGATGTTTGTAGGTGACACAGCGGATTGTTATCAGTAAACACAGTGAACTTTGATCCAATTAAGTAGTCCTTGAATTTTTCTGTAATTGCCCACGTTAACGCTAAAAGTTCCAGCTTCCGTGAACTGTAGTTTTGCATGTTTCTTTCATTTGGTCTTAGCGATCTGCTGGCGTAGGCAATCACATGCGGTTTTCCGTTGTTGAGTTGTGAGAGAACTGCTCCCAGACCACGCATACTGGCATCCGTCTCAAGAATGAAAGGGTTTTGGAAATTTGCGTACCCTAATATAGGAGAACACACCAGAAGTTCTTTCAGTTTACAAAATGCAATGTCACACTTAGAATCCCATTTATTTCCAAATGCCTTCCTTGGATGAGGTGTAAATTGTTGGGATAACTTGTGCAATGGTGCTGCAATGTCACTAAATCCTTTAACAAAGCGTCTATAGTAACCCGTAAATCCAAGGAAAGATTTCAATTTTTTCACTGTTGACGGTTTTTCAAAATTCTGTACAGCACTGATTTTTTCAGGGTCAGTTTTAATTCCTTTGGAAGATATAACATGTCCAAGATAGCGAACTTCACTCTGGAAAAATTTACACTTCGACATTTTTAATTTTAATCCATGTTCACGTGTTATTCTAAACACAGTTTCTAATCGTTTAACATGCAATTAGGTCCATTTCACTAATATTCCAATGAAATGTATATGATCGACTTTATTACTTTACTTCAAAAAGTAACAAAATTTATAGTCCTTGATCAAAAAACGGTCATTTCATAGTAGAGAAATATACTGATAAAAAAATAGTTCAACGTACATAATTATCAATCAGTTAATAATAAACATTTCAAATATATACCTTAAGGTGTGGCACAACGGGCAGCTACATGTATAGGTCTACTCCCTCTAAAACAAATTTCCTGCACTGATGAAAAAGCCCGCGAAACTTATTTATAGAAGAAAAAGTTATTAAACTGGTTTTAGCTAGAGTGAGTGAATTCCTACAAACAACCTGGCCAATAGAATGTTGTGAATAGATTTCATTCAATTAATATAGCACAGCATAGTATTGAAAAATGTAGAAAATTCAATTAGATATAAAGATCACCCTGCCACAATAACTAGAGATATTAGTACATTGTAATCACTCACGTGAATTATTTTACTGTACACAACTAGAGATATTAGTACATTGTAATTACACACGTGAATTATTTTACTGTACACAACTAGAGATATTAGTACATTTTAATCACACACGTGAATTATTTTACTGTATACAACTAGATATATTAGTACATTGTAATCACTCACAGGAATTATTTTACTGTATATAACTAGATATATTAGTACATTGTAATCACTCACAGGAATTATTTTACTGTATATAACTAGATATATTAGTACATTGTAATCACTCACGTGAATTATTTTACTGTATACAACTAGAGATATTAGTACATTGTAATTACACACGTGAATTATTTTACTGTATACAACTAGAGATATTAGTACATTTTAATCACACACGTGAATTATTTTACTGTATACAACTAGATATATTAGTACATTGTAATCACTCACAGGAATTATTTTACTGTATATAACTAGATATATTAGTACATTGTAATCACTCACAGGAATTATTTTACTGTATATAACTAGATATATTAGTACATTGTAATCACACACGTGAATTATTTTACTGTATACAACTAGAGATATTAGGACATTGTAATCACACACGTGAATTATTTTACTGTATATAACTAGAGATATTAGTACATTGTAATCACTCACAGGAATTATTTTACTGTATACAACTAGATATATTAGTACATTTTAATCACACACGTGAATTATTTTACTGTATACAACTAGATATATTAGTACATTGTAATCACACACGTGAATTATTTTACTGTATGTAACTAGAGATGTTAGGACATTGTAATCACTGACGTGAATTATTTTACTGTATACAACTAGAGATATTAGGACATTGTAATCACACACGTGAATTATTTTACTGTATACAACTAGATATATTAGGACATTGTAATCACACACGTGAATTATTTTACTGTATACAACTAGAGATATTAGGACATTGTAATCACACACGTGAATTATTTTACTGTATACAGCTAGAGATGTTAGTACATTGTAATCACTGACGTGAATTATTTTACTGTATATAACTAGAGATATTAGTACATTGTAATCACTGACGTGAATTATTTTACTGTATACAACTAGAGATATTAGTACATTGTAATTACACACGTGAATTATTTTACTGTACACAACTAGAGATATTAGTACATTGTAATCACACACGTGAATTATTTTACTGTATACAACTAGAGATATTAGGACATTGTAATCACACACGTGAATTATTTTACTGCATACAACTAGAGATATTAGTACATTGTAATCACACACGTGAATTATTTTACTGCATACAACTAGAGATATTAGTACATTGTAATCACACACGTGAATTATTTTACTGTATACAACTAGAGATATTAGGACATTGTAATCACACACGTGAATTATTTTACTGCATACAACTAGAGATGTTAGGACATTGTAATCACTGACGTGAATTATTTTACTGTACACAACTAGAGATATTAGGACATTGTAATCACACACGTGAATTATTTTACTGTTTACAACTAGATATAGTAGTACATTTTAATCACACACGTGAATTATTTTACTGTATACAACTGGAGATGTTAGTACATTGTAATCACTGACGTGAATTATTTTACTGTATACAACTAGAGATGTTAGTACATTGTAATCACACACGTGAATTATTTTACTGTATACAAATACAGATATTAGTACATTGTAATTACACACGTGAATTATTTTACTGTATACAACTAGATATATTAGGACATTGTGATCACTGACGTGAATTATTTTACTGTACACAACTAGAGATATTAGTACATTGTAATCACACACGTGAATTATTTTACTGTACACAACTAGAGATGTTAGTACATTGTAATCACACACGTGAATTATTTTACTGTATACAACTAGAGATATTAGGACATTGTAATCACACACGTGAATTATTTTACTGCATACAACTAGAGATATTAGTACATTGTAATCACACACGTGAATTATTTTACTGCATACAACTAGAGATATTAGTACATTGTAATCACACACGTGAATTATTTTACTGTATACAACTAGAGATATTAGGACATTGTAATCACACACGTGAATTATTTTACTGCATACAACTAGAGATGTTAGGACATTGTAATCACTGACGTGAATTATTTTACTGTACACAACTAGAGATATTAGGACATTGTAATCACACACGTGAATTATTTTACTGTTTACAACTAGATATAGTAGTACATTTTAATCACACACGTGAATTATTTTACTGTATACAACTGGAGATGTTAGTACATTGTAATCACTGACGTGAATTATTTTACTGTATACAACTAGAGATGTTAGTACATTGTAATCACACACGTGAATTATTTTACTGTATACAAATACAGATATTAGTACATTGTAATTACACACGTGAATTATTTTACTGTATACAACTAGATATATTAGGACATTGTGATCACTGACGTGAATTATTTTACTGTACACAACTAGAGATATTAGTACATTGTAATCACACACGTGAATTATTTTACTGTACACAACTAGAGATGTTAGTACATTGTAATCACACACGTGAATTATTTTACTGTATACAACTAGATATATTAGTACATTGTAATCACACACGTGAATTATTTTACTGTATACAAATACAGATATTAGTACATTGTAATTACACACGTGAATTATTTTACTGTACACAACTAGATATATTAGTACATTGTAATTACACACGTGAATTATTTTACTGTATACAACTAGAGATATTAGGACATTGTGATCACTGACGTGAATTAGTTTACTGTACACAACTAGAGATATTAGTACATTGTAATCACACACGTGAATTATTTTACTGTAGACAACTAGAGATGTTAGTACATTGTAATCACACACGTGAATTATTTTACTGTATACAACTAGAGATATTAGGACATTGTAATCACACAAGTGAATTATTTTACTGTATACAACTAGAGATGTTAGTACATTGTAATCACACACGTGAATTATTTTACTGTACACAACTAGAGATGTTAGTACATTTTAATCACACACGTGAATTATTTTACTGTATATAACTAGATATATTAGTACATTGTAATTACACACGTGAATTATTTTACTGTACACAACTAGAGATATTAGTACATTTTAATCACACACGTGAATTATTTTACTGTATACAACTAGATATATTAGTACATTGTAATCACTCACAGGAATTATTTTACTGTATATAACTAGATATATTAGTACATTGTAATCACTCACAGGAATTATTTTACTGTATATAACTAGATATATTAGTACATTGTAATCACTCACGTGAATTATTTTACTGTATACAACTAGAGATATTAGTACATTGTAATTACACACGTGAATTATTTTACTGTATACAACTAGAGATATTAGTACATTTTAATCACACACGTGAATTATTTTACTGTATACAACTAGAGATATTAGTACATTGTAATCACACACGTGAATTATTTTACTGTATGTAACTAGAGATATTAGGACATTGTAATCACTGACGTGAATTATTTTACTGTATACAACTAGAGATATTAGGACATTGTAATCACACACGTGAATTATTTTACTGTATACAACTAGATATATTAGGACATTGTAATCACACACGTGAATTATTTTACTGTATACAACTAGAGATATTAGGACATTGTAATCACACACGTGAATTATTTTACTGTATACAGCTAGAGATGTTAGTACATTGTAATGACTGACGTGAATTATTTTACTGTATATAACTAGAGATATTAGTACATTGTAATCACTGACGTGAATTATTTTACTGTATACAAATACAGATATTAGTACATTGTAATTACACACGTGAATTATTTTACTGTACACAACTAGATATATTAGTACATTGTAATTACACACGTGATTTATTTTACTGCATACAACTAGAGATATTAGTACATTGTAATCACACACGTGAATTATTTTACTGTATACAACTAGAGATATTAGGACATTGTAATCACACACGTGAATTATTTTACTGCATACAACTAGAGATATTAGTACATTGTAATCACACACATGAATTATTTTACTGCATACAACTAGAGATATTAGTACATTGTAATCACACACATGAATTATTTTACTGCATACAACTAGAGATATTAGTACATTGTAATCACACACGTGAATTATTTTACTGTATACAACTAGAGATATTAGGACATTGTAATCACACACGTGAATTATTTTACTGCATACAACTAGAGATGTTAGGACATTGTAATCACTGACGTGAATTATTTTACTGTACACAACTAGAGATATTAGGACATTGTAATCACACACGTGAATTATTTTACTGTTTACAACTAGATATAGTAGTACATTTTAATCACACACGTGAATTATTTTACTGTATACAACTGGAGATGTTAGTACATTGTAATCACACACGTGAATTATTTTACTGTATACAACTAGAGATGTTAGTACATTGTAATCACACACGTGAATTATTTTACTGTATACAAATACAGATATTAGTACATTGTAATTACACACGTGAATTATTTTACTGTATACAACTAGATATATTAGGACATTGTGATCACTGACGTGAATTATTTTACTGTACACAACTAGAGATATTAGTACATTGTAATCACACACGTGAATTATTTTACTGTACACAACTAGAGATGTTAGTACATTGTAATCACACACGTGAATTATTTTACTGTATACAACTAGATATATTAGTACATTGTAATCACACACGTGAATTATTTTACTGTATACAAATACAGATATTAGTACATTGTAATTACACACGTGAATTATTTTACTGTACACAACTAGATATATTAGTACATTGTAATTACACACGTGAATTATTTTACTGTATACAACTAGAGATATTAGGACATTGTGATCACTGACGTGAATTATTTTACTGTACACAACTAGAGATATTAGTACATTGTAATCACACACGTGAGTTATTTTACTATACACAACTAGAGATGTTAGTACATTGTAATCACACACGTGAATTATTTTACTGTATACAACTAGAGATATTAGGACATTGTAATCACACACGTGAATTATTTTACTGTATACAACTAGAGATGTTAGTACATGGTAATCACACACGTGAATTATTTTACTGTACACAACTAGAGATGTTAGTACATTTTAATCACACACGTGAATTATTTTACTGTATATAACTAGATATATTAGTACATTGTAATCACACACGTGAATTATTTTACTGTATACAACTAGAGATATTAGGACATTGTAATCACACACGTGAATTATTTTACTGTATACAACTAGAGATGTTAGTACATTGTAATCACTGACGTGAATTATTTTACTGTATACAACTAGATATATTAGTACATTGTAATCACACACGTGAATTATTTTACTGTATACAAATAGAGATATTAGTACATTGTAATTACACACGTGAATTATTTTACTGTATACAACTAGAGATATTAGGACATTGTGATCACTGACGTGAATTATTTTACTGTACACAACTAGAGATATTAGTACATTGTAATCACACACGTGAATTATTTTACTGTATACAAATACAGATATTAGTACATTGTAATTACACACGTGAAATATTTTACTGTACACAACTAGAGATGTTAGTACATTGTAATCACACACGTGAATTATTTTACTGTATATAACTAGAGATATTAGTACATTGTAATCACACACGTGAATTATTTTACTGTATACAACTAGAGATATTAGGACATTGTAATCACACACGTGAATTATTTTACTGCATACAACTAGAGATGTTAGGACATTGTAATCACACACGTGAATTATTTTACTGTATACAAATACAGATATTAGTACATTGTAATTACACACGTGAATTATTTTACTGTATACAACTAGATATATTAGGACATTGTGATCACTGACGTGAATTATTTTACTGTACACAACTAGAGATATTAGTACATTGTAATCACACACGTGAATTATTTTACTGTACACAACTAGAGATGTTAGTACATTGTAATCACACACGTGAATTATTTTACTGTATACAACTAGATATATTAGTACATTGTAATCACACACGTGAATTATTTTACTGTATACAAATACAGATATTAGTACATTGTAATTACACACGTGAATTATTTTACTGTACACAACTAAATATATTAGTACATTGTAATTACACACGTGAATTATTTTACTGTATACAACTAGAGATATTAGGACATTGTGATCACTGATGTGAATCAGTTTACTGTACACAACTAGAGATATTAGTACATTGTAATCACACACGTGAATTATTTTACTGTACACAACTAGAGATGTTAGTACATTGTAATCACACACGTGAATTATTTTACTGAATACAACTAGAGATATTAGGACATTGTAATCACACACGTGAATTATTTTACTGTATACAACTAGAGATGTTAGTACATTGTAATCACACACGTGAATTATTTTACTGTACACAACTAGAGATGTTAGTACATTTTAATCACACACGTGAATTATTTTACTGTATATAACTAGATATATTAGTACATTGTAATCACACACGTGAATTATTTTACTGTATACAACTAGAGATATTAGGACATTGTAATCACACACGTGAATTATTTTACTGTATACAACTAGAGATGTTAGTACATTGTAATCACTGACGTGAATTATTTTACTGTATACAACTAGATATATTAGTACATTGTAATCACACACGTGAATTATTTTACTGTATACAAATACAGATATTAGTACATTCTAATTACACACGTGAATTATTTTACTGTATACAACTAGAGATATTAGGACATTGTGATCACTGACGTGAATTATTTTACTGTACACAACTAGAGATATTAGTACATTGTAATCACACACGTGAATTATTTTACTGTATACAACTAGAGATATTAGGAGATTGTAATCACACACGTGAATTATTTTACTGTATACAACTAGAGATGTTAGTACATTGTAATCACACACGTGAATTATTTTACTGTACACAACTAGAGATGTTAGTACATTGTAATCACACACGTGAATTATTTTACTGTATATAACTAGATATATTAGTACATTGTAATCACACACGTGAATTATTTTACTGTATACAAATACAGATATTAGTACATTGTAATTACACACGTGAATTATTTTACTGTACACAACTAGAGATGTTAGTACATTGTAATCACACACGTGAATTATTTTACTGTATATAACTAGAGATATTAGGACATTGTAATCACACACGTGAATTATTTTACTGTATACAAATACAGATATTAGTACATTGTAATTACACACGTGAATTATTTTACTGTTTACAACTAGAGATATTAGTACATTGTAATCACTGACGTGAATTATTTTACTGTATACCACTGAAGATATTAGTACATTGTAATCACACACGTGAATTATTTTACTGTATACAACTAGAGATATTAGTACATTGTAATCACTCACAGGAATTATTTTACTGTATACAACTAGAGATGTTAGTACATTGTAATCACTGACGTGAATTATTTTACTGTATACAACTAGAGATGTTAGTACATTGTAATCACACAGGTGAATTATTTTACTGTATACAACTAGAGATGTTAGTACATTGTAATCACACACGTGAATTATTTTACTGTATACAACTAGAGATATTAGTACATTGTAATCACTGACGTGAATTATTTTACTGTATACAACTAGAGATATTAGTACATTGTAATCACACACGTGAATTATTTTACTGTTTACAAGTAGAGATATTAGGACATTGTAATCACTGACGTGAATTATTTTACTGTGCACAACTAGATATATTAGTACATTGTAATCACTGACGTGAATTATTTTACTGTACACAACTAGAGATATTAGTACATTGTAATCACACACGTGAATTATCCTGTGTACTCGATCTTGCACGTGACAGTAAATTTGTTGAAAATGGTATATAATAGATGGCTATTATTGGATTCCGAAAGAGCATGAGAAATCCAAAATTTAAATAATGTCATTTTTTTGAGAGAGAGAAAAGCACTAATAAAAAAAAATTGTGAAGATTAATGAAGGCATTTTTATTTCAAAATAAAGACATTAGGCGTCAGAAGGAAATTTCTACAAAACGTGGAAAAGGAACTCCGCCCCTCCTTCGCCGGGGGGGGGGGGGGGGGACAAGACAATGCAACTTCCTGGTGGGAAATAAGGACTGAAGCTACCGGGATTATCATGCATGTATACTGCATGACGCTTTTTTGAATTATTATTTTGCCAAGTTAAGAGATATTATAGTCATTCTTCGGCAATTCAAATTACATATATATCTTGATTACCCATTTTTTGGTGTTTTTTTTGTTTTGCTTTCTACGAGATAACTTGTGCACAGCGTTTATCAGCGATTTGAATTATAAAAATTACCTGTCCTGATGGGATCTCAAGGTGCAAAAAAGTGTTTTCCATCTTCAATAATTTGTTTGTACTGAAAAGGGTGAAGATATATAACGAACTGTGATCGATCTCATAAATTCTATAAAGAATACAAAATCGAGAATTACAGGGCACAACATACAGACTCCTGGGTGCAGAATATCTTTTATACAGCAAACCACAGGCAATTGCATCGCTTGGGGGTCGAATTTATTATAATTATACTCTTTATATAGTAAATTCGACCCCAAGCGATGCAATTGCCTGTGCAGCAAACAGATGAACATTTGTATCATCTGTACAGTGGCGAATCTAGAGGGGGTTCTGGGGGTTTTTATCATCGGTACAGTGGCGGATCTAGAGGCGATTCCGGGAGGTATGTATCATCGGTACAGTGACGGATCTAGAGGGGATTCTGGGAGGTTTGTATCATCGGTACAGTGGCGGATCTAAGAGGAGTTACGGGGGTTTCGATTCCCTGTATAATTTTTTTGTGTCTTCACCCCCCCCCCCCATTTTCATGAGTGGAAAAGGTGCACACTTAGATCGCAACCCCTCCCCCTTTGAAAATTTTCTACATCCGCCACTGCATTTGATATACTTTGTATGGTTATTTATTATTATTTCATTCATTTGTAAAGCGCAAAATTCCATATAGTTTCTATGCGCTGAAGAGAAGCTATAATGTAGAATCATTAAAAACAAAGGGGGGGCTATTTATAGACATTATGTTATGGCGCTGTTCATGTGTCTGGCTGACTGTCCGTCCGTCCGCTGTCATGTTTTCCGGACTTTTTCCGTAACGGATGTATGTACAATTTTGAAGTTTGGTCACAATTTCTCCCTCAAGAATTGTAAGAGCGAGTTTGCATTTCATCTGGATTGGTCCATTCTTGACCTACTTTAGGGCTATAAGTAGGTCAAACAGTTTTCCGGACTTTTTTTTTTTTTAACAGATACAAATATTGCCCTGACATTTACACATAACCTTCATTTCAGAGGAATATAAGTTCAGTTTACATTTCAGCTGCATTGGTCCGTCTGTCTGTGACCTACTTTAAGACTAAAAGTAGGTCAAACAGTTTTCCGGGCTTTTTTTTTTCCATTATAGATACAGATATTGCCCTGAAATTTAATCACAGACTTCGTCTTCGAGGATTACAAGTTCAGTGTGCATTTCAGCTTGAGTTTTTTGTATTTGACCTACTTTTGGGCTGAAAATAGGTCAAGCAGTTTTCCGGGCTTTTTTTCATTACGAATACAGATATTGCGCTGAAATTTAGTCACTGGCTTCCTCTTGGAGGAATACAAGTTCAGTTGGCATTTTAGCTGGATTGGTTCACCTTTGACCTACAGTACAGTACTTTAGGGGTAGAAGTAGGTCAAACAGTTTTCCAGATATTTTGGCATGGTCACAGGTATTGCTTTGAAATTTAGTAACAAATTCCCTCTCAGAGAAATACCATGGTGCACCATGACCTACTTTAAGGCTAAAAATAGATCGAATGGTTTCCTGGAATTTTTATCATCATAGATAGATATTGCACCGATATTTTGTCACAACCTCACTCTCAGATAAATACATAATCTGTTCATGTCAGATGGATTGGTGCACCATGACCCACTTTAAGGCTTTTCTATTCAGAATGTGTGTTGTATCAATGCTGAGTGCACAATATGCTTCCAGGTTGAATTTCACTGTCCGACGGGCGTATATTGTACCGTTTGTGGTACTCTCGTTTTTAAATGCTAAACATTTTTTAATCTAAGAATTTGGTTGTGTGGTTTCTAAGAAAATACTAATTAGCTGTATTTTATCAGTATATTATCAGTATTTTATCAGTATATTATCAGTATTCTATCAGTATATTATCAGTGTATTATAAGTATTTTATCAGTTTCTCAGTATATTATTAGTATTTTATAAGTATTTTATCAGTATTTTCTCAGTATATTATCAGTATTTTATAAGTATTTTATCAGTATATTATCAGTATTTTCTGTTTGAATGGTAGATTTGCAAGTTTTACTGCAGACTTTGGTGGATTAGATTGTACTTCTTACATTTAGTCGTTAAACTTAGTATGTATTTTGTCAAAGAGATAAGGTTTTTGAATGATGACGTCACTACTTAATACTAGTGGTAGATCTTGTCTAATCAGGATTATAAAGTCAATATATATTATTGTAATAATAAACATGTAATCAAGTCTCTCTCTCTCTCTCTCTCTCTCTCTCTCTCTCTCTCTCTCTCTCTCTCTCTCTCTCTCTCTCTCTCTCTGCCCCACTTTCCTGGTCTGGTCAGTACAGCCACGCTCGCCTTGCATTCTTGATCTGGTAAGTACAGCCACACTCGCCTTGCGTTCCTATTTTGGTCAGTACAGCCACACTCGCCCTCACTTTCCTGGTCTGGTCAATTCAGCCAAACTTGCCTTACATTCCTGGTCTGGTCAGTACAGCCACATTCGCCTTACATTCCTGATCTGGTCAGTACAGCCACACTCGCCTTGCGTTCCTGGTCTGGTCAGTACAACCACACTCGCCTTGCGTTATTGTTTTGGTCAGTACAGCCACACTAGCCTTGCGTTCCTATTTTGGTCAGTACAGCCACACTCGCCCTCACTTTCCTGGTCTGGTCAATTCAGCCAAACTTGCCTTACATTCCTGGTCTGGTCAGTACAGCCACATTCGCCTTACATTCCTGATCTGGTCAGTACAGCCACGCTCGCCTTACATTCCTGGTCTGGTCAGTACAGCCACACTCGCCTTGCGTTCCTGGTCTGGTCAGTACTGCCACACTCGCCTTACATTCCTGTCTGGTCAGTACAGCCACGCTCGCCTTACATTCCTGGTCTGGTCAGTACAGCCACACTAGCCTTACATTCCTGGTCTGGTCAGTACAGCCACACTTGCCTTACATTCCTGGTCTGGTCAGTACTGTCACACTCGCCTTGCGTTCCTGGTCTGGTCAGTACTGCCATACTCGCCTTACATTCCTGATCTGGTCAGTACAGCCACACTCGCCTTGCGTTTCTGGTCTGGTCAGTACTGCCACACTCGCCTTACATTCCTGGTCTGGTCAGTACAGCCACACTCGCCTTGTGTTCATTGTTTGGTCAGTACAGCCACACTCGCCTTACATTCCTGGTCTGGTCAGTACAGCCACACTCGCTTTGCATTCCTGTTTTGGTCAGTACAGCCACACTAGCCTTGTGTTCATTTTTTGGTCAGTACAGCCACACTCGCCTTACATTCCTGGTCTGGTCAGGACAGCCACACTCGCCTTGCGTTCCTGGTCTGGTCAGTACAGCCACACTCGCCTATCATTCTCGGTATGGTCAGTACAGACGTACCTGGCCGACAAATTGCAATTTCGCTCGAGTATAAACCTTGTTTTCTTTAACAATAAGACACCGGATTTTAATTCGTAATTCTAATTTCATGACTGTTTCTCGTGTGCGTCAGTTTAGATTATACCATGATATCAATATCATGATAAATTGGTTGTCTGCAATGGTCAGTTGATTCTGCTGAATAAAGGGCGTTTGGTTAAAAAAAGACATTAGAGAGAAATTGTACGAGTGTTGGTAAACGTACTCGTGTGACTGGCACCGCAGAACACGCCGTCCCCGAGTATTAATTATCACTCACATTAACCCGAGTACGAGAGAAAGCTAAAGTACAAATTGCAATATCTGATTGTGACATGATTTTATTTTCTTCTTTTTATATCTACATACATGACATATGCGCTTCACATCCGCTCATGGGTTTTAAATGGGATGGTAATAAATCGAGAACAATCGAGCGGAGCATTATTGCTGCCGTAGAAGCATGCATTTTGTAATGGGGATAAAAACAACGGTAATTGTCGCTAGAAAATATTAACGTGGAAAAAATAATCTTCGTGACTACTCGTTTTTAATAGAAACCAAATGACGCACATTCTAACGAAATATATATTTTATCCCCATAAGGCGTTTTCTAGTACATGTAAATTTAAGATTACAACATTACATGCACAATTTGATAGACCGGAAGGTAATTATGTTCCCCAAACAAAGTTTGGGAACATATTGGTTTTGCTCTGTTTCTTATTATTATTATTATTAAGGTCTTCCGTTTTCAACGGAAGACCTTCTAGTGATTCTACTGTTTATTATTATTAAGGTCTTCCGTTTCCAACGGAAGACCTTCTAGTGATTCTACTGTTTATTATTATTAAGGTCTTCCGTCTCCTGCGGAAGACCTTACTATTATTGTTCGCGTTCTTCTTCTTCATTATTATTATTATTATTAAGGTCTTCCGTCTCCTGCGGAAGACCTTACTATTATTGTTCGCGTTCTTCTTCTTCATTATTAAGGTCTTCCGTCTCCTGCGGAAGACCTTACTATTATTGTTCGCGTTCTTCTTCTTCATTATTATTATTATTATGATTATTATTATTTTCCTTGGTAGTACACGCGTTTTTCTCAGCCATTTCTTGATCGATTTTCACGAAATTTTCAGGAAAGATGTATTTTGGTGACGAGACTTTGCTTGCAAAATTTCGTGCTTGACGTCACTTCCGGTCAGGAGTTATCTCTCTTTTAGTGACTTTTTGAAGGGCCTTGTTGTCCACGCATCTCCTCCGTTAGTTTTGAAGCTAGAGTCTTGAAATTTCTACACAAGATAGAGTAAACATTTTAGAAGATTTGTGGGGGATTCGATTTTACCGGAGGCGATTTGCCTAAACGCTCGCCTGGACATGAAAAAATGGATGCCAAAATTGTTCGCCGATTTCGGCGATTTTTGACCTTTGATCTCCAATATCTTTTTTCTTGCAAATATTTTGTTAAGACATATAGAACAAAAGTTGTGCACATTTACGAGATCTTTTCGAAAATATCAAGATTTAGGGGCTAGCCCCTTCAATTAGGGATCTAGAAGGGCTCAAAGTCTAGATCAAATATCTCAAAAATCGTTAATATTTTGGTAGAAGTCAAAGAACAAAAAATGTTCATCTCAACAATCCAAATCTATTCATATAAAAATTGAGGTCATATGTTACGTAATAAGGGATTTTAAGGGCCAAAACCATAAATTTTTTACCCCTTGTATCTCGAAAACGACAAATATTTTGAAAAGCAATAAAGAACAAAAGTTGTTCAGAATGATGATCTGAACAATATGCATATTTCGTTTTTACCCTATGTGGCCCCGTTAGGGAGCTACAGTTTGGCCCCTAAAAATTACTTCTAGAAATAACTCGAGAACGGTAAAGAATTTCTAAATACTTGTTGAACAAAAAATGTTTGAAATGTCATGACCTTTCTTACGATATCAAGCAAAAGGGGCTGACCCTTTAAATTAGGGGCCCAGAAGGGTCCAAAGGTTGATGAGAATATCTCAGAAACTATTAATATTTTGTAATAAGTCATTGAAGTGGAAATGTTCATCTAAACGATCTTGTTCTTATCAAATCAAAAAGTAGGTCATATGTTACGTAGTAAGGGATTTTAAGGGCCAAAATCATAAATAATTGACGCCTCATATCTTGAAAACGACAAATATTTTGAAAAGCATTATTGAACAAAAGTTGTTCAGAATGATAATCTAAACAATATGTACATTTCGTTTTTTCCCTATGTGGCCCCGTTAGGGAGCTACAGTTTGGCCCCTAAATATTTCTTGTAGAGATAACTCGAGAACGGTAAAGAATTTCTAAATACTTGTTGAGCAAAAAATGTTTCAAATGACATGGCCTTTCTTACGATATCAAGCAAAACGGGGTGGCCCTTTAAATTAGGGGTTCAGAAGGGTCCAAATGTTTTCGAGAATATCTCAGAAACTATTAATATTTTATAATAAGTTGTAGGAGCGGAAATGTTCATCTCAACGAGCTTGATCTTATCAAATCAAAAAGTAGGTCATATGTTACGTAATTAGAGATTTTAAGGGCCAAAATCGTAAATATTTGACGCCTCATATCTTTAAAATGACAAATTTTTTGAAAAGCATTATTGAACAAAAGTTGTTCAATGTGTCATAACCTATCGATCAATATCAAAAAATGGGTCTGTGGGCCTCATGGCTCGCCTGTACAGTCGATTTTTGTCGATATCAGTCGATTTCCAAAACTTGTAACTGGTAAATATTTTGTAAGGACATATTGAACAAAAGTTGTTCAGTTTATCGAGATCTATCGATTGATATCAAGAAATAGGCCTATGGTCCTAATGGCTCGCCTGTAAAGTCGATTTTTTGTCGATATCGGTCGATCTCAATAACTTTTTACAGGTAAATATTTTGTAAAGACATATAGAACTAAAGTTGTTGAGTCTATAGAGGGCTAACAAATGACATCAAGAAATAGGCCCGCGGGCCTTATGGCTCGCCTGGAGAGTCGAATTTCAAACGAATTTTACCGCAACTTTGCTTCAGAAGCTTATGATATGAAAAATTGATTATATCTAAAGTGTCTTAAAGTCGGAAACTAAATTGGGACTCATTTGTCTTTTTTTTTTTTTTTTTAACTCCGAGTGCATCAACAAATCGGACGGAAGACCTACTCGTTGCTCGCAACGAGATCGTGTCTAGTTATTCTTATTATTTTTAAGGTCTTCCGTCTCAAAGGAAGACCTTATAGTGATTCTTATGTTTCTTTTCCTCTATCATTAGGGTATTCCGTCTTCACCGGAAGAACCTTCTATTATTCTATTTTTGATTTGTCACCGATTTTGTGCAGAGCATTTCTCAGAGATGGCTGGATCGATTTGCTTCAAATTTTCTGGAGTGATGCATTTTCACCAGAAATATATCTATCCGTTTCAATTTTTAAAAAATCACTTCCGGTTGCAAGTTACGTCCGATTTTCCGTTTTTAAAATGACATTTTGTCCAAACGTTTTTTCATAAACGGTTAAAGATTGAGTCTTGAAACTTTCAGGGATGATAGATGGTGACTTGTAGCTCTGTAATAAGGTTTATCAATGCGATCTGTCACTTCTGGTCGTCACCGGAAGTGAAGAAAAGAAACGTTATATTTCAAATTTATGTTTTTGAAACAAATCTTGCATAGATTAATAAAGTCTTTTTAGGCGTTTCAGAATATGTTAGACTTACCGGAAGTTTAACCAGCAACTTCCGGTTTTTAGAGAAAAACTTCGAAAAATTGGTTTTTGTTTGTCTTCGTATATCTCGCTTATTGACCAAGTTTTTAATACGATATTTACAGATATTATTGAAATTATCAATCTCTAGGGTACCCTTTCATATTATTTCAAAATTTACTTCCGGTCGCGAGTTATGGCCGAATTTCCGTTTTGCAAATGACATTTTGTCCGGGCGTTTTTTCATAAACGGTTAAAAATTGAGTCTTGAAACTTTCAGGGATGATAGATGGTGACTTGTAGCTCTGTAATAAGGTTTATCGATGCGATCCGTCACTTTTAGCGGTCACCGGAAGTGAAAAAAACCCCGTCAAATTTCAAAATTTTGCTTTTGAAACAAAACTTGCATAGATTATTTAGGTCTGCTTTGGCGTTCCAGAAAATGTTAGACTCGCAGGAAGTTTAACCAGCAACTTCCGGTTTTTAGAGGAAAACTTCGAAAAATTGGTCTTTTTTTTGTTCTCGTATATCTCTCCTATTGATCATCTTTTTAATACGATATTTAAAGATATTATTGACATTATCCATATTTAAGATACTCTATAATACTATTTCAAAATTCACTTCCGGCCGCGGGTTAGGACCGAATTTCCGCTCTTCAAGTGACATTTTGTCCGGGCGTTTTCTCATAAATGATTTACGATTGAGTCTGAAACTTTCAGGAATGATAGATATTGACGTTTAAATCTGTAATAAGGTTTATCATTGTCATCCGTCACTTCCGGCCGTCACCGGAAGTGAACAAAAGAAACATCAAATTTCAAAGTTATGCTTTTGAAACAAATCTTGCATTGATTAATTAGGTCTCTTTCGGAGTTTCAGAAAATGTTGAACTTACCGGTAGTTTAACCAGCAACTTCCGGTTTTTAGAGAAAAACTTCGAAGAATTGGTCTTTCTTTGCTATCCTATCTCTCGCTTATAAATCAAGTGTTTGATATGATTTTCGCATATATAATTGACATTATCCATCTTTAGAGTATAGTGAATAATTTTTTTTTTGTTGAAAATTCACTTCCGTTTGTTAAATATCTACGATTTCCGGTTATTTTTCTCCAGGCGTTTTCTCATAAATAATCAAAGATTGAGTCTTGAAACTTTCAGGAATGTTAGATGGTGACTTGTAGATATGACATACGTGTTTCATTTTTCTTGCTGTCACTTCCGTCATCCGCCGGAAGTACCATAAAAATATGTAATTTTTCAGTTTTTGAAATTCTAATGCTCATTACATTATTTAAAAGAGTGTAGTAAGTCATACCATTTCCACCGGAAGTTGGTTGTTCGAAACCGGAAGTTGTCCAAAATCTCAGTATTTTTCATGGAAATTTTTAATGTGGGTTCCTACGCGGTCCACTTGGAATTTTTAGTCGTTTTATGGACTCCCGAGATACTCCAAAGTGAATAAAACAAAACCGAAATTGTTTATAATTGATAAATTATGTCTTACATGTACGTGTTTATTTCTTTCATGTATAGTCGTTCATCACTAATTGAATTCTCCCAGTCAAGATCCTGT
This sequence comes from Ostrea edulis, assembly GCF_947568905.1. Taxonomy (NCBI): domain Eukaryota; kingdom Metazoa; phylum Mollusca; class Bivalvia; order Ostreida; family Ostreidae; genus Ostrea; species Ostrea edulis. The sequence goes on from NC_079164.1 coordinate 946,597, forward strand.
CTCGTCCGAAATTGGACGGAAGACCTATTCGTTGCTCGCAACGAGATCATTTCTAGTTATTAAGGTCTTCCGTCTCCTGCGGAAGACCTTACTATTATTGTTCGCGTTCTTCTTCTTCATTATTAAGGTCTTCCGTCTCCTGCAGAAGACCTTACTATTATTGTTCGCGTTCTTCTTCTTCATTATTATTAAGGTCTTCCGTCTCCTGCGGAAGACCTTACTATTATTGTTCGCGTTCTTCTTCTTCATTATTATTATTATTATTATTTTCCTTGGTAGTACACGCGTTTTTCTCAGCCATTTCTCGATCGATTTTCACGAAATTTTCAGGAAAGATGTCTTTTGGTGACGAGACTTTGCTTGCAAAATTTCGTGCTTGACGTCACTTCCGGTCAGGAGTTATCTCTCTTTTAGTGACTTTTTGAAGGGCTTTGTTGTCCACACATCTCCTCCGTTAGTTTTGAAGCTAGAGTCTTGAAATTTCTACACAAGATAGAGTAAACATTTTAGAAGATTTGTGGGGGATTCGATTTTACCGGAGGCGATTTGCCTAAACGCTCGCCTGGATCTGAAAAAATGGATGCCAAAATTTTTCGCCGATTTCGGCGATTTTTGACCTTTGATCTCCAATATCTTTTTTCTTGCAAATATTTTGTTAAGACATGTAGAACAAAAGTTGTGCACATTTACGAGATCTTTTCGAAAATATCAAGATTTAGGGGCTAGCCCCTTCAATTAGGGATCTAGAAGGGCTCAAAGTCTAGATCAAATATCTCAAAAATCGTTAATATTTTGGTATAAGTCAAAGAACAAAAAATGTTCATCTCAACAATCCAAATCTATTCATATAAAAATTGAGGTCATATGTTACGTAATAAGGGATTTTAAGGGCCAAAACCATAAATTGTTTACCCCTTGTATCTCGAAAACGACAAATATTTTGAAAAGCAATAAAGAACAAAAGTTGTTCAGAATGATGATCTGAACAATATGCATATTTCGTTTTTACCTTATGTGGCCCCGTTAGGGAGCTACAGTTTGGCCCCTAAAAATTACTTCTAGAAATAACTCGAGAACGGTAAAGAATTTCTAAATACTTGTTGAACAAAAAATGTTTGAAATGTCATGACCTTTCTTACGATATCAAGCAAAAGGGGCTGACCCTTTAAATTAGGGGCCCAGAAGGGTCCAAAGGTTTATGAGAATATCTCAGAAACTATTAATATTTTGTAATAAGTCATTGAAGCGGAAATGTTCATCTAAACGAGCTTGTTCTTATCAAATCAAAAAGTAGGTCATATGTTACGTAATAAGGGATTTTAAGGGCCAAAATCATAAATCATTGACGCCTCATATCTTGAAAACGACAAATATTTTGAAAAGCATTATTGAACAAAAGTTGTTCAGAATGATAATCTAAACAATATGTACATTTCGTTTTTTCCCTATGTGGCCCCGTTAGGGAGCTACAGTTTGGCCCCTAAATATTTCTTGTGGAGATAACTCGAGAACGGTAAAGAATTTCTAAATACTTGTTGAGCAAAAAATGTTTTAAATGACAAGGCCTTTCTTACAATATCAAGCAAAACGGGCTGGCCCTTTAAATTAGGGGTTCAGAAGGGTCCAAATGTTTTTGAGAATATCTCAGAAACTATTAATATTTTATAATAAGTTGTAGAAGCGGAAATGTTCATCTCAACGAGCTTGATCTTATCAAATCAAAAAGTAGGTCATATGTTACGTAATTAGAGATTTTAAGGGCCAAAATCGTAAATATTTGATGCCTCATATCTTTAAAACGACATATTTTTTGAAAAGCATTATTGAACAAAAGTTGTTCAATGTGTCATAACCTATCGATCAATATCAAAAAATGGGTCTGTGGGCCTCATGGCTCGCCTGTAGAGTCGATTTTTGTCGATATCAGTCGATTTCAAAAACTTGTAACTGGTAAATATTTTGTAAGGACATATTGAACAAAAGTTGTTCAGTTTATCGAGATCTATCGATTGATATCAAGAAATAGGCCTATGGTCCTAATGGCTCGCCTGTAGAGTCGATTTTTTGTCGATATCGGTCGATCTCAATAACTTTTTACAGGTAAATATTTTGTAAAGACATATAGAACTAAAGTTGTTGAGTCTATAGAGGGCTAACAAATGACATCAAGAAATAGGCCCGCGGGCCTTATGGCTCGCCTGGAGAGTCGAATTTCAAACGAATTTCACCGCAACTTTGCTTCAGAAGCTTATGATATGAAAAATTGATTATATCTAAAGTGTCTTAAAGTCGGAAACTAAATTGGGACTCATTTGTCTTCTTTTTTTTTTTTAACTCCGAGTGGATCAACAAATCGGACGGAAGACCTACTCGTTGCTCGCAACGAGATCGTGTCTAGTTATTATTATTATTATTATTATTATTACTTTCCTTGGTAGTACACGCGTTTTTCTCAGCCATTTCTCGATCGATTTTCACGAAATTTTCAGGAAAGATGTCTTTTGGTGACGAGACTTTGCTTGCAAAATTTCGTGCTTGACGTCACTTCCGGTCAGGAGTTATCTCTCTTTTAGTGACTTTTTGAAGGGCCTTGTTGTCCACGCATCTCCTCCGTTAGTTTTGAAGCTAGAGTCTTGAAATTTCTACACAAGATAGAGTAAACATTTTAGAAGATTTGTGGGGGATTCGATTTTACCGGAGGCGATTTGCCTAAACGCTCGCCTGGACTTGAAAAAATGGATGCCAAAAATTTCCGCCGATTTCAGAGATTTTTGACCTTTGATCTCCAATATCTTTTTTCTTGCAAATATTTTGTTAAGACATGTAGAACAAAAGTTGTGCACATTTACGAGATCTTTTCGAAAATATCAAGATTTAGGGGCTAGTCCCTTCAATTAGGGATCTAGAAGGGCTCAAAGTCTAGATCAAATATCTCAAAAATCGTTAATATTTTGGTATAAGTCAAAGAACAAAAAATGTTCATCTCAACAATCCAAATCTATTCATATAAAAATTTAGGTCATATGTTACGTAATAAGGGATTTTAAAGGCCAAAACCATAAATTTTTTACCCCTTGTATCTCGAAAACGACAAATATTTTGAAAAGCAATAAAGAACAAAAGTTGTTCAGAATGATGATCTGAACAATATGCATATTTCGTTTTTACCCTATGTGGCCCCGTTAGGGAGCTACAGTTTGGCCCCTAAAAATTACTTCTAGAAATAACTCGAGAACGGTAAAGAATTTCTAAATACTTGTTGAACAAAAAATGTTTGAAATGTCATGACCTTTCTTACGATATCAAGCAAAAGGGGCTGACCCTTTAAATTAGGGGCCCAGAAGGGTCCAAAGGTTTATGAGAATATCTCAGAAACTATTAATATTTTGTAATAAGTCATTGAAGCGGAAATGTTCATCTAAACGAGCTTGTTCTTATCAAATCAAAAAGTAGGTCATATGTTACGTAATAAGGGATTTTAAGGGCCAAAATCATAAATAATTGACGCCTCATATCTTGAAAACGACAAATATTTTGAAAAGCATTATTGAACAAAAGTTGTTCAGAATGATAATCTAAACAATATGTACATTTCGTTTTTTCCCTATGTGGCCCCGTTAGGGAGCTACAGTTTGGCCCCTAAATATTTCTTGTACAGATAACTCGAGAACGGTAAAGAATTTCTAAATACTTGTTGAGCAAAAAATGTTTAAAATGACAAGGCCTTTCTTACGATATCAAGCAAAACGGGGTGGCCCTTTAAATTAGGGGTTCAGAAGGGTCCAAATGTTTTTGAGAATATCTCAGAAACTATTAATATTTTATAATAAGTTGTAGAAGCGGAAATGTTCATCTCAACGAGCTTGATCTTATCAAATCAAAAAGTAGGTCATATGTTACACCTTGTACGTAATTAGAGATTTTAAGGGCCAAAATCGTCAATATTTGACGCCTCATATCTTTAAAACGACATATTTTTGGAAAAGCATTATTGAACAAAAGTTGTTCAATGTGTCATAACCTATCGATCAATATCAAAAAATGGGTCTGTGGGCCTCATGGCTCGCCTGTAGAGTCGATTTTTGTCGATATCAGTCGATTTCAAAAACTTGTAACTGGTAAATATTATGTAAGGACATATTGAACAAAAGTTGTTCAGTTTATCGAGATCTATCGATTGATATCAAGAAATAGGCCTATGGTCCTAATGGCTCGCCTGTAGAGTCGATTTTTTGTCCATATCGGTCGATCTCAATAACTTTTTACAGGTAAATATTTTGTAAAGACATATAGAACTAAAGTTGTTGAGTCTATAAAGGGCTAACAAATGACATCAAGAAATAGGCCCACGGGCCTTATGGCTCGCCTGGAGAGTCGAATTTCAAACGAATTTCACCGCAACTTTGCTTCAGAAGCTTATGATATGAAAAATTGATTATATCTAAAGTGTCTTAAAGTCGGAAACTAAACTGGGACTCATTTGTCGTTTCTTTTTCTTTTTTTTAACTCCGAGTGCATCAACAAATCGGACGGAAGACCTACTCGTTGCTCGCAACGAGATCGTGTCTAGTTATTATTATTATTATTATTTTCCTTGGTAGTACACGCGTTTTTCTCAGCCATTTCTCGATCGATTTTCACGAAATTTTCAGGAAAGATGTCTTTTGGTGACGAGACTTTGCTTGCAAAATTTCGTGCTTGACGTCACTTCCGGTCAGGAGTTATCTCTCTTTTAGTGACTTTTTGAAGGGCCTTGTTGTCCACGCATCTCCTCCGTTAGTTTTGAAGCTAGAATCTTGAAATTTCTACACAAGATAGAGTAAACATTTTAGAAGATTTGTGGGGGATTCGATTTTACCGGAGGCGATTTGCCTAAACGCTCGCCTGGACCTGAAAAAATGGATGCCAAAATTGTTCGCCGATTTCAGCGATTTTTGACCTTTGATCTCCAATATCTTTTTTCTTGCAAATATTTTGTTAAGACATGTAGAACAAAAGTTGTGCACATTTACGAGATCTTTTCGAAAATATCAAGATTTAGGGGCTAGCCCCTTCAATTAGGGATCTAGAAGGGCTCAAAGTCTAGATCAAATATCTCAAAAATCGTTAATATTTTGGTATAAGTCAAAGAACAAAATATGTTCATCTCAACAATCCAAATCTATTCATATAAAAATTGAGGTCATATGTTACGTAATAAGGGATTTTAAGGGCCAAAACCATAAATTTTTTACCCCTTGTATCTCGAAAACGACAAATATTTTGAAAAGCAATAAAGAACAAAAGTTGTTCAGAATGATGATCTGAACAATATGCATATTTCGTTTTTACCCTATGTGGCCCCGTTAGGGAGCTACAGTTTGGCCCCTAAAAATTACTTCTAGAAATAACTCGAGAACGGTAAAGAATTTCTAAATACTTGTTGAACAAAAAATGTTTGAAATGTCATGACCTTTCTTACGATATCAAGCAAAAAGGGTTGACCCTTTAAATTAGGGGCCCAGAAGGGTCCAAAGGTTTATGAGAATATCTCAGAAACTATTAATATTTTGTAATAAGTCATTGAAGCGGAAATGTTCATCTAAACGAGCTTGTTCTTATCAAATCAAAAAGTAGGTCATATGTTACGTAATAAGGGATTTTAAGGGCCAAAATCATAAATCATTGACGCCTCATATCTTGAAAACGACAAATATTTTGAAAAGCATTATTGAACAAAAGTTGTTCAGAATGATAATCTAAAGAATATGTACATTTCGTTTTTTCCCTATGTGGCCCCGTTAGGGAGCTACAGTTTGGCCCCTAAATATTTCTTGTAGAGATAACTCGAGAACGGTAAAGAATTTCTAAATACTTGTTGAGCAAAAAATGTTTCAAATGACAAGGCCTTTCTTACGATATCAAGCAAAACGGGCTGGCCCTTTAAATTAGGGGTTCAGAAGGGTCCAAATGTTTTTGAGAATGTCTCAGAAACTATTAATATTTTATAATAAGTTGTAGAAGCGGAAATGTTCATCTCAACGGGCTTGATCTTATCAAATCAAAAAGTAGGTCATATGTTACGTAATTAGAGATTTTAAGGGCCAAAATCGTCAATATTTGACGCCTCATATCTTTAAAATGACATATTTTTTGAAAAGCATTATTGAACAAAAGTTGTTCAATGTGTCATAACCTATCGATCAATATCAAAAAATGGGTCTGTGGGCCTCATGGCTCGCCTGTAGAGTCGATTTTTGTCGATATCAGTCGATTTCAAAAACTTGTAAATGGTAAATATTTTGTAAGGACATATTGAACAAAAGTTGTACAGTTTATCGAGATCTATCGATTGATATCAAGAAATAGGCCTATGGTCCTAATGGCTCGCCTGGAGAGTCGATTTTTTGTCCATATCGGTCAATCTCAATAACTTTTTACAGGTAAATATTTTGTAAAGACATATAGAACTAAAGTTGTTGAGTCTATAGAGGGCTAACAAATGACATCAAGAAATAGGCCCGCGGGCCTTATGGCTCGCCTGGAGAGTCGAATTTCAAACGAATTTCACCGCAACTTTGCTTCAGAAGCTTATGATATGAAAAATTGATTATATCTAAAGTGTCTTAAAGTCGGAAACTAAATTGGGACTCATTTGTCTTTTTTTTTTTTTTTTAACTCCGAGTGCATCAACAAATCGGACGGAAGACCTACTCGTTGCTCGCAACGAGATCGTGTCTAGTTATTATTATTATTTTCCTTGGTAGTACACGCGTTTTTCTCAGCCATTTCTCGATCGATTTTCACGAAATTTTCAGGAAAGATGTCTTTTGGTGACGAGACTTTGCTTGCAAAATTTCGTGCTTGACGTCATTTCCGGTCAGGAGTTATCTCTCTTTTAGTGACTTTTTGAAGGGCCTTGTTGTCCACACATCTCCTCCGTTAGTTTTGAAGCTAGAGTCTTGAAATTTCTACACAAGATAGAGTAAACATTTTAGAAGATTTGTGGGGGATTCGATTTTACCGGAGGCGATTTGCCTAAAGGTTCGCCTGGACCTGAAAAAATGGATGCCAAAATTGTTCGCCGATTTCGGCGATTTTTGACCTTTGATCTCCAATATCTTTTTTCTTGCAAATATTTTATTAAGACACGTAGAACAAAAGTTGTGCACATTTACGAGATCTTTTCGAAAATATCAAGATTTAGGGGCTAGCCCCTTCCATTAGGGATCTAGAAGGGCTCAAAGTCTAGATCAAATATCTCAAAAATCGTTAATATTTTGGTATAAGTCAAAGAACAAAAAATGTTCATCTCAACTATCCAAATGTATTCAGATAAAAATTTAGGTCATATGTTACGTAATAAGGGATTTTAAGGGCCAAAACCATAAATTTTTTACCCCTTGTATCTCGAAAACGACAAATATTTTGAAAAGCAATAAAGAACAAAAGTTGTTCAGAATGATGATCTGAACAATATGCATATTTCGTTTTTACCCTATGTGGCCCCGTTAGGGAGCTACAGTTTGGCCCCTAAAAATTACTTCTAGAAATAACTCGAGAACGGTAAAGAATTTCTAAATACTTGTTGAACAAAAAATGTTTGAAATGTCATGACCTTTCTTACGATATCAAGCAAAAGGGGCTGACCCTTTAAATTAGGGGCCCAGAAGGGTCCAAAGGTTTATGAGAATATCTCAGAAACTATTAATATTTTGTAATAAGTCATTGAAGCGGAAATGTTCATCTAAACGAGCTTGTTCTTATCAAATCAAAAAGTAGGTCATATGTTACGTAATAAGGGATTTTAAGGGCCAAAATCATAAATAATTGACGCCTCATATCTTGAAAACGACAAATATTTTGAAAAGCATTATTGAACAAAAGTTGTTCAGAATGATAATCTAAACAATATGTACATTTCGTTTTTTCCCTATGTGGCCCCGTTAGGGAGCTACAGTTTGGCCCCTAAATATTTCTTGTACAGATAACTCGAGAACGGTAAAGAATTTCTAAATACTTGTTGACCAAAAAATGTTTAAAATGACAAGGCCTTTATTACTATATCAAGCAAAACGGGCTGGCCCTTAAATTAGGGGTTCAGAAGGGTCCAAATGTTTTTGAGAATATCTCAGAAACTATTAATATTTTATAATAAGTTGTAGAAGCGGAACTGTTCATCTCAACGAGCTTGATCTTATCAAATCAAAAAGTAGGTCATATGTTACGTAATTAGAGATTTTAAGGGCCAAAATCGTAAATATTTGACGCCTCATATCTTTAAAACAACATATTTTTTGAAAAGCATTATTGAACAAAAGTTGTTCAATGTGTCATAACCTATCGATCAATATCAAAAAATGGGTCTGTGGGCCTCATGGCTCGCCTGTAGAGTCGATTTTTGTCGATATCAGTCGATTTCACAAACTTGTAACTGGTAAATATTTTGTAAGGACATATTGAACAAAAGTTGTTCAGTTTATCGAGATCTATCGATTGATATCAAGAAATAGGCCTATGGTCCTAATGGCTCGCCTGTAGAGTCGATTTTTTGTCGATATCAGTCGATCTCAATAACTTTTTACAGGTAAATATTTTGTAAAGACATATAGAACTAAAGTTGTTGAGTCTATAGAGGGCTAACAAATGACATCAAGAAATAGGCCCACGGGCCTTATGGCTCGCCTGGAGAGTCGAATTTCAAACGAATTTCACCGCAACTTTGCTTCAGAAGCTTATGATATGAAAAATTGATTATATCTAAAGTGTCTTAAAGTCGGAAACTAAATTGGGACTCATTTGTGTTTTTCTTTTCTTTTTTTTAACTCCGAGTGCATCAACAAATCGGACGGAAGACCTACTCGTTGCTCGCAACGAGATCGTGTCTAGTTATTATTATTTTTCTTTCTTTCTTCTTGGGACTTTTTTGTCCACGAGTGTTCTCAGAAACTACTCAAGGGATCAATATGAAACCTTTTTAGGATGATAGTATAGCATATGTAGATGTGCGGAACGAATGTCATTTTGTCTGAAAATGCATGCATGTGCATGCACGTGCATTAGATTTTTTGTTTACAAACTTTGGAATCGGTCTAACTTTTTTATTTTTCAATGAAATCGTTTACTATTTATATCATAGGTATATCATGGGACCCTTAACTGTTTGGCATCGTCAAAATTTCAATTCTGCACGCCCATGCACGTGTGCTTCAATTTGATTGGATAATACAAAACCGTTTATAACATACAAGCCAATCAAAGAAATTTAATGATATTTACAGGATAGGTAGACATGTCAAATATCTACAGATCGATGTAATAAAAATTGCAAACGCGCATTCGTACGCACGTACATTGTCTTTTGAAGGTTCAATTCTTTCAATGACCCTAACTTTTTTGTTTTTTGTCAAAATCTTTTCAAACTTGTATTGTATATGTATCTTGATATTCTTAACAAAAGTGTATAGTCATAATTACCATCCGGCACGTGCATGCACGTGTGCTAAATTGTGATTGGACGATTTTCAAATCGCCATAACTTTCTTATAAATGATGGAAACAATATGAAATTTATACTGTGGGTATATCTATCAAATGTCTATTGAATGACATCAACATTGATGCTGAGTCATACTCACGTGCCCGTGTATGCACGTGCATAGCTTTTCTTTCATTTTTCGGGTACTAAAATGGTCATAACTATTGAATTAAAAACTGAAATGAATTCAAATTTACCCTGAGGATCTATGATATGAATGTCTGTGAAATGGTGTCAACAAATTTTCCATTATCAAAATTGCGTGAGCGTGAATGCGCGTGCATTGTAATTTTTGATGTCTAAATTTGAGTATTGGTCTATAACATTTTGAGATTGCAATGAATAGGTTTGAAAATTAGGTTGCAGGTATGTTTTGGGCCTGTCAATTTATTAATAGTCTCAAAATGACTTCCCTGCACGCGCATGCACGTGCGCTTAATTCTGATTGGACGATTTTGAAATCCTAATAACTTTCTTAAGAGTGAAGCGATCGATACCAAATTCATATAGTAAGTATATTGTTCAAATATCTATTGATTAGCATCAACAAAATTGTTGTGTGGTACTCACGCGCACGTGTATGCACGTGCATTGATTTCGGTCTTTGTAGTTTTGAGTTGCCGTTAATTTCTCGTTTTTCATTGAACAGTTGTGAAACTTCTCTTGTACTCACATAGTAAGACTTCTAATGTATCGAGATGGTCGAATTATGTATATGCACGTGCATGCACGTACGTGCACGTGCACAAAACTCTCAGATGTTTATAACTGATTTGTATTAGCATGAAATGGACTGAACGTTATAAAATAGTTATATATTCACATGTTTCACGGTTTGCAATGGTCAAAACCACTTGTACTGAAATAAATGACACCACTTGCTAAATGGGGGAATGTTTGGGGAACATGTGTAACGGTCCCCGTTACAATAAGTACTAGTTATTATTATTATTCTTTCTTTATTCTTGTCACCCTTTTTTGTCCACGAGTGTTCTCAGAAACTACTGAAGGGATCAAGACGAAACCTTTTTAGGATGATAGAATACTCTTTGTAGATGTGCGGAACGAACGTCATTTTGTCTGAAAATGCATGCATGTGCATGCACGTGCATTGGATTTTTTGTTTACAAACTTTTGAATGCGTCTAACTTTTTTATTTTTTAATGAAATCGTTTGATATTTATATTGCAGGTATAACTTGAGACCCTTAACCGTTTCACATCGTCAAAATTTCAATTCTGCACGCGCATGCACGTGTGCTTCAATTTGATTGGATAATACAAAACCGTTCATAACATTCATACCAATTAAGGAAATTTAATGATATTTACAGGATAGGTAGACATTTCAAATATCTACAGATCGGTGTAATAAAAATTGCAAACGCGCATGCGCACGCACGTGCATTGTCTTTTGAAGGTTCATCTTTTGAAGGTTCAATTCTTTCAATGACCATATTTTTTTTGTTTTTTGTCAAAATCTTTTCAAACTTGTATTGTATATGTATCTTGATATTTTTAACAAAAGTGTATAGTCATAATTACCATCCGGCACGTGCATGCACGTGTGCTAAATTCTGATTGGACGATTTTCAAATCGCCATAACTTTCTTATAAATGATGGAAACAATATGAAATTTATACTGTAAGTATATCTATCAAATGTCTATTGAATGACATCAACATTGATGCTCAGTCATACTCACGTGCCCGTGTATGCACGTGCATAGCTTTTCTTTCATTTTTCGGGTACTAAAATGGTCATAACTATTGAATTAAAAACTGAAATGAATTCAAATTTACCCTGAGGATCTATGATATGAATGTCTGTGAAATGGTGTTAAGAAATTTTCAATTATCAAAATCGCGTGTGCGTGAATGCGTGTGCATTGTAATTTTTGACGTCTAAATTTGAGTATTGGTCTATAACATTTTGAGATTGCAATGAATAGGTTTGAAAATTATGTTGCAGGTATGTTTTGGGCCTGTCAATTTATTAATAGTCTCAAAATCACTTCCCTGCACGCGCATGCACGTGCGCTTAATTCTGATTGGACGATTTTGAAATCCCAATAACTTTCTTATGAGTGAAGCAATCGATACCAAATTCATGTAGTAAGCATATTGTTCAAATGTCTATTGAATAGCATCAACAAAATTGCTGTGTGGTACTCATGCGCACGTGTATGCACGTGCATTGATTTCGGTCTTTGTAGTTTTGAGTTGCCGTTAATTTCTCGTTTTTCATTGAACAGTTGTGAAACTTCTCTTGTACTCATATAGTAAGACTTCTAATGTATCAAGATGGTCGAATTATTTATATGCATGTGCATGCACGTACGTGCACGTGCACAAAACTCGCAGATCTTTATAACTGATTTGAACTAGTATGAAATGGACTGAACGCTGTAAGATAGTTATATATTCACATGCTACACACTTTGCAATGGTCAAAACAACTTGTACTGAAATAAATGTCACCACTTCCTAAATGGGGGAATGTTTGGGGAACATCTGTAACGGTCCCCGTTACAATAAGTACTAGTTATGTTCCCCAAACAAAGTTTGGGAACATATTGGTTTTACTCTGTTTCTTATTATTATTATTATTTTTCTTTCTTTCTTCTTGGGACTTTTTTGTCCACGAGTGTTCTCAGAAACTACTCAAGGGATCAATATGAAACCTTTTTAGGATGATAGTATAGCATATGTAGATGTGCGGAACGAACGTCATTTTGTCTGAAAATGCATGCATGTGCATGCACGTGCATTGGATTTTTTGTTTACAAACTTTTGAATGAGTCTAACTTTTTTATTTTTCAATGAAATCGTTTGCTATTTATATCGTAGGTATAACTTGGGACTCTTAACTGTTTGGCATCGTCAAAATTTCAATTCTGCACGCGCATGCACGTGTGCTTCAATTTGATTGGATAATACAAAACCTTTTATAACATTGATGTAAATTAAGAAAATTTAATGATATTTACAGGATAGGTAGACAATCCAAATATCTACAGATCCATGTAATAGAAATTGCAAACGCGCATGCGCACGCACGTGCATTGTCTTTTGAAGGTTCAATTCTTTCCATGACCCTAACTTTTTTGTTTTTTTTTCAAAATCTTTTCAAACTTGTATTGTATATGTATCTTGATATTCTTAAGAAATGTGTACAGTCATAATTACCATTCGGCACGTGCATGGACGTGTGCTAAATTCTGATTGGACGATTTTCAAATCGCCATAACTTTCTTATGAATGATGGAAACAATATGAAATTTATACTGTGAGTATATCTATCAAATGTCTATTGAATGACATCAACATTGATGCTGGGTCGTACTCACGTGCGCGTGTATGCACGTGCATAGCTTTTCTTTCATTTTTTGGGTACTAAAATGGTCATAACTATTGAATTAAAAACTGAAATGAATTCAAATTTACCCTGAGGATCTATGATATGAATGTCTATGAAACGGTGTCAACAAATTTTCTATAATTGAAATTGCGTGCGCGTGAATGCGCATGCATTGTAATTTTTGACGTCTAAATTTATGTATTAGTCTATAACATTTTTAGATTGCAATGAATAGGATTGAAATTTAGCTTTCAGGTATCTTTGGTACCTTTCAATTTATTGTTAGGTCAAAATCACTTTCCTGCACGCGCATACACGTGAGCTTCATTCTGATTGGACGATTTTGAAATCCCAATAACTTTCTTATGAGTGAAGCAATCGATACCAAATTCATATAGCAAGTATATTGTTCAAATGTCTACTGAATAGCATCAACAAAGTTGCTGTGTCGTACTCCCGCGCACGTGTATGCACGTGCATTGATTTCGGTCTTTGTAGTTTTGAGTTGCCGTTAATTTCTCGTTTTTCATTGAACAGTTGTGAAACTTCTCTTGTACTCATATAATAACACTTCTAATGTATCGAGATGGTCGAATTATTTATCTGCATGTGCATGCACGTACGTGCACGTGCACTAAACTCTCAGATATTTATAACTGATTTGAACTAGTATGAAATGGACTGAACGTTATAAGATAGTTATATATTCACATACAACACAGTTTGCAATGGTCAAAACCACTTGTACTGAAATAAATGTCACCACTTACTAAATGGGGGAATGTTTGGGGAACATCTGTAACGGTCCCCGTTACAATAAGTACTAGTTATTATTATTATTCTTTCTTTATTCTTGTCACCCTTTTTTGTCCACGAGTGTTCTCAGAAACTACTGAAGGGATCAAGACGAAACCTTTTTAGGATGATAGAATACTCTTTGTAGATGTGCGGAACGAACGTCATTTTGTCTGAAAATGCATGCATGTGCATGCACGTGCGTTGGATTTTTTGTTTACAAACTTTGGAATCCGTCTAACTTTTATATTTTTCAATGAAATCGTTTGATATTTATATTGCAGGTATAACTTAAGACCCTTAACCGTTTGGCATCGTCAAAATTTCAATTCTGCACGCGCATGCACGTGTGCTTCAATTTGATTGGATAAGACAAAACTGTTTATAACTTTCATGTAAATTAAGACTATTTAATGATATTTGCAGGATATGTAAAAATTATAAATATCTACAAATCTATGTTATAAAATTTGAAAAACGCGCATGCGCACGCACGTGCATTGGCATTTGAATATTCAATTCTTTCAATGACCATAACTTTTCTGTTTTTTGTCAAAATCTTTTCAAACTTGTATTGTATATGTATCTTGATATTCTTAAGAAATTTGTACAGTCATAATTACCACCCGGCACGTGCATGCACGTGTGCTAAATTGTGATTGGACGATTTTCAAATCGCCACAACTTTCTTATAAATGATGGAAACAATATGAAATTTATACTGTAAGTATATCTATCAAATGTCTATTGAATGACATCAACATTGATGCTGGGTCGTACTCACGTGCGCGTGTATGCACGTGCATAGCTTTTCTTTCATTTTTTGGGTATTAAAATGGTCATAACTATTGAATTAAAAACTGAAATGAATTCAAATTTACCCTGAGGATCTATGATATGAATGTCTATGAAATGGTGTCAACAAATTTTACATAATCAAAATTACGTGCGCGTGAATGCGCATGCATTGCAATTTTTGACGTCTAAATTTATGTATTGGTCTATAACATTTTTAGATTGCAATGAATAGGTTTGAAATATAGGTTTCAGGTATATTTGGTACCTTTCAATTTATTGTTAGGGTCAAAATCACTTTTCTGCACGCGCATGCACGTGCACTTAATTCTGATTGGACAACTTTGAAATGCCAATAACTTTCTTATGAGTGAAGCAATCGATACCAAATTCATATAGTAAGTATATTGTTCAAATGTCTATTGAATAGCATCAACAAAATTGCTGTGTCGTACTCCCGTGCACGTGTATGCACGTGCATTGATTTCGGTCTTTGTAGTTTTGAGTTGCCGTTAATTTCTCGTTTTTCATTGAACAGTTGTGAAACTTCTCCTGTACTCATATTGTAAGTCTTGTAATGTATCGAGATGGTCGAATTATTTATCTGCACGTGAATGCACGTCCGTGCACGTCCACAAAACTCTCAGATCTTTATAACTGATTTGAACAAGTATGAAATGGACTGAACGTTATAAGATAGTTATATATTCACATGCTACACAGTTTGCAATGGTCAAAACCACTTGTACTGAAATAAATGTCACCACTTGCTAAATGGGGGAATGTTTGGGGAACATGTGTAACGGTCCCCGTTACAATAAGTACTAGTTATTATGTTCCCCAAACGAAGTTTGGGAACATATTGGTTTTACTCTGTTTCTTCTTCTTATTATTGATATTATTATTCTTTCTTTCTTCTTGGGACTTTTTTGTCCACGAGTGTTCTCAGAAACTACTCAAGGGATCAATATGAAACCTTTTTAGGATGATAGTATAGCATATGTAGATGTGCGGAACGAACGTCATTTTGTCTGAAAATGCATGCATGTGCATGCACGTGCATTGGATTTTTTGTTTACAAACTTTTGAATGAGTCTAACTTTTTTATTTTTCAATGAAATCGTTTCCTTTTTATATCGTAGGTATAAAATGGCACCCTTAAGTGTTTGGCATCGTCAAAATTTCAATTCTGCACGCGCATGCACGTGTGCTTCAATTTGATTGGATAATACAAAACCGTTTATAACATTCATGCCAATGAAGGAAATTTAATGATATTTACAGGATAGGTAGACATTTCAAATATCTACAGATCAATGTAATAAAAATTGCAAACGCGCATGCGCACGCACGTGTATTGTCTTTTGAAGGTTCAATTCTTTCAATGACCATAACATTTTTGTTTTTTGTCCAAATCTTTTCAAACTTGTCTTGTGTATGTATCTTGATATTCTTAACAAAAATGTACAGTCATAATTACCATCCGGCACGTGCATGCACGTGTGCTAAATTCTGATTGGACGATTTTGAAATCGCCATAACTTTCTTACAAATGATGGAAACAATATGAAATTTATACTGTAACTATATCTATCAAATGTCTATTGAATGACATCAACATTGATGCTGAGTCATACTCATGTGCGCGTGTATGCACGTGCATAGCTTTTCTTTCATTTTTCGGGTACTAAAATGGTCATAACTATTGAATTAAAAACTGAAATGAATTCAAATTTACCCTGAGGATCTATGATATAAATGTCTATGAAATGGTGTCAACAAATTCTCCATTATGAAAACCGCGTGCGCGTGAATGGGCGTGCAATGTAATTTTTGACGTCTAAATTTAAGTATTGGTCTATAACATTTTGAGATTGCAATGAATAGGTTTGAAAATTAGGTTGCAGGTATGTTTTAGGCCTCTGAATTTATTAATAGTCTCAAAATCACTTCCCTGCACGCGCATGCACGTGCGCTTAATTCTGATTGGACGATTTTGAAATCCCAACAACTTTCTTAAGAGTGAAGCAATTGATACCAAATTCATATAATAAGTATATTGTTCAAATGTCTATTGATTAGCATCAACAAAATTGTTGTGTCGTACTCACGCGCACGTGTATGCACGTGCATTGATTTCGGTCTTTGTAGTTTTGAGTTGCCGTTAATTTCTCGTTTTTCATTGAACAGTTGTGAAACTTCTCTTGTACTCATATAGTCAGACTTCTAATGTATCGAGATGGTCGAATTATTTATATCCACGTGCATGCACGTACGTGCACGTGCACAAAACTCTCAGATCTTTATAACTGATTTGAACTAGTATGAAATGGACTGAACGTTATAAGATAGTTATATATTCACATGCTACAGTTTGCAATGGTCAAAACAACTTGTACGGAAATAATGTCACCACTTACTAAATGGGGGAATGTTTGGGGAACATCTGTAACGGTCCCCGTTACAATAAGTACTAGTTATTATTATTCTTTCTTTCTTCTTGGGACTTTTTTGTCCACGAGTGTTCTCAGAAACTACTCAAGGGATCAATATGAAACCTTTTTAGGATGATAGTATAGCATATGTAGATGTGCGGAACGAACGTCATTTTGTCTGAAAATGCATGCATGTGCATGCACGTGCATTGGATTTTTTGTTTACAAACTTTGCAATCAGTCTAACTTTTTTATTTTTTAATGAAATCGTTTCCTATTTATATGGTAGGTATAACTTGGGACCCTGAACTGTTTGGCATCGTCAAAATTTCAATTCTCCACGCGCATGCACGTGTGCTTCAATTTGATTGGATAATACAAAACCGTTTATAACATTCATGCCAATTAATGAAATTTAATGATATTTACAGGATAGGTAGACATGCCAAATATCTACAGATCGATGTAATAAAAATTGCAAACGCGCATGCGCACGCACGTGTATTGTCTTTTGAAGGTTCAATTCTTTCAATGACCATAACTTTTTTGTTTTTTGTCAAAATCTTTTCAAACTTGTATTGTATATGTATCTTGATATTCTTAACAGAAGTGTATAGTCATAATTACCATACGGCACGTGCATGCACGTGTGCTAAATTCTGATTGGACGATTTTGAAATCGCCATAACTTTCTTGTAAATAATAGAAACAATATGAAATTTATACTGTAAGTATATCTATCAAATGCCTATTGAATGACATCAACATTGATGCTCAGTCGTACTCACGTGCGCGTGTATGCACGTGCATAGCTTTTCTTTCATTTTTCGGGTACTAAAATGGCTATAACTATTGAATTAAAAACTGAAATGAATTCAAATTTACCCTGAGGATCTATGATATGAATGTCTATGAAATAGTGTTAACAAATTTTCCATTATCAAAATCACGTGCGCGTGAATGCGCGTGCATTGTAATTTTTGACGTCTAAATTTAAGTATTGTTCTATAACATTTTTAGATTGCAATGAATAGGTTTGAAAATTAGGTTGCAGGTATGTTTTGGGCCTCTCAATTTATTAATAGTCTCAAAATCACTTCCCTGCACGCGCATGCACGTGCGCTTAATTCTGATTGGACGATTTTGAAATCCCAATAACTTTTTTATGAGTGAATCAATCGATACCAAATTCATGTAGTAAGCATATTGTTCAAATGTCTATTGAATAGCATCAACAAAATTGCTGTGTGGTACTCATTCGCACGTGTATGCACGTGCATTGATTTCGGTCTTTGTAGTTTTGAGTTGCCGTTAATTTCTCGTTTTTCATTGAACAGTTGTAAAACTTCTGTTGTACTCATATGGTAAGACTTGTAATGTATCGAGATGGTCGAATTATTTATATGCACGTGCAATCACTTACGTGCACGTGCACAAAACTCTCAGATCTTTATAACTGATTTGAACTAGTATGAAATGGACTGAACGTTATAATATAGTTATATATTCACATGCTAAGCAGTTTGCAATGGTCAAAACAACTTGTACTGAAATAAATGTCACCACTTACTAAATCGGGGAATGTTTGGGGAACATCTGTAACGGTCCCCGTTACAATAAGTACTAGTTATTATTATTATTCTTTCTTTATTCTTGTCACCCTTTTTTGTCCACGAGTGTTCTCAGAAACTACTGAAGGGATCAAGACGAAACCTTTTTAGGATGATAGAATACTCTTTGTAGATGTGCGGAACGAACGTCATTTTGTCTGAAAATGCATGCATGTGCATGCACGTGCATTGTATTTTTTGTTTACAAATTTTGGAATGCGTCTAACTTTTTTATTTTTCAATGAAATCGTTTGATATTTATATTGCAGGTATAACTTGAGACCCTTAACCGTTTGGCATCGTCAAAATTTCAATTCTGCACGCGCATGCACGTGTGCTTCAATTTGATTGGATAATACAAAACCGTTGATAACTTTCATGAAAATTAAGACAATTTGATGATATTTACAGGATAGGTAAAGATTATAAATATCTACAAATCTAAGTTTCAAAAATTGCAAACGCGCATGCGCACGCACGTGCATTGGCATTTGAATATTCAATTAATTCAATGACCATAATTTTTTTGTTTTTTGTCAAAATCTTTTCAAACTTGTATTGTATATGTATCTTCATATTCTTAACAGAAGTGTACAGTCATAATTACCATTCGGCACGTGCATGCACGTGTGCTAAATTGTGATTGGACGATTTTGAAATCGCCATAACTTTCTTATAAATGATGGAAACAATATGAAATTTATACTGTAAGTATATCTATCAAATGTCTATTGAACGACATCAACATTGATGCTGAGTCATACTCACGTGCCCGTGTATGCACGTGCATAGCTTTTCTTTCATTTTTCGGGTACTAAAATGGTCATAACTATTGAATTAAAAACTGAAATGAATTCAAATTTACCCTGAGGATCTATGATATGAATGTCTATGAAATGGTGTCAACAAATTTTCCATTATCAAAATCGCGTGCGCGTGAATGCGCGTGCATTGTAATTTTTGATGTCTAAATTTAAATATTGGTCTATAAAATTTTGAGATTGCAATGAATAGGTTTGAAAATTAGGCTGCAGGTATGTTTTGGGCCTATCAATTTATTAATAGTCTCAGAATCACTTCCCTGCACGCGCATGCACGTGCGCTTAATTCTGATTGGACGATTTTGAAATCCCAATAACTTTCTTAAGAGTGAAGCGATCGATACCAAATTCATATAGTAAGTATATTGTTCAAATGTTTATTGATTAGCATCAACAAAATTGTTGTGTGGTACTCACGCGCACGTGTATGCACGTGCATTGATTTCGGTCTTTGTAGTTTTGAGTTGCCGTTAATTTCTCCTTTTTCATTGAACAGTTGTGAAACTTCTCTTATACTCATATAGTCAGACTTCTAATGTATCGAGATGGTCGAATTATGTATATGCACGTGCATGCACGTACGTGCACGTGCACAAAACTCTCAGATCTCTATAGGTGATTTGTATTAGCATGAAATGGACTGAACGTTATAAGTTAGTTATATATTCACATGTTTCACAGTTTGCAAAGGTCAAAACTACTTGTACTGAAATAAATGACACCACTTGCTAAATGGGGGAATGTTTGGGGAACATCTGTAACGGTCCCCGTTACAATCAGTACTAGTTATGTTCCCCAAACGAAGTTTGGGAACATATTGGTTTTACTCTGTTTCTTATTATTATTATTATTTTTCTTTCTTTCTTCTTGGGACTTTTTTGTCCACGAGTGTTCTCAGAAACTACTCAAGGGATCAATATGAAACCTTTTTAGGATGATAGTATAGCATATGTAGATGTGCGGAACGAATGTCATTTTGTCTGAAAATGCATGCATGTGCATGCACGTGCATTGGATTTTTTGTTTACAAACTTTGCAATCAGTCTAACTTTTTTTATTTTTCAATGAAATCGTTTCCTCTCGATAGTGTAGGTATGACTTGGAACCCTTAACTGTTTGGCATCGTCAAAATTTCAATTCTGCACGCGCATGCACGTCTGCTTCAATTTGATTGGATATTACAAAACCGTTTATAACATTCATGCCAATTAAGGAAATTTAATGATATTTACAGGATAGGTAGACAATCCAAATATCTACAGATCGATGTAATAAAAATTGCAAACACGCATGCGCACGCACGTATATTGTCTTTTGAAGGTTCAATTCTTTCAATGACCATAACTTTTTTGTTTTTTGTCAAAATCTTTTCAAACTTGTATTGTATATGTATCTTGATATTCTTAACAAAAGTGTACAGTCATAATTACCATTCGGCACGTGCATGGACGTGTGCTAAATTCTGATTGGACGATTTTCAAATGGCCAGAACTTTCTTATAAATGATGGAAACAATATGAAATTTATACTGTAAGTATATCTATCAAATGTCTATTGAATGACATCAACATTGATGCTGAGTCATTCTCACGTGCCCGTGTATGCACGTGCATAGCTTTTCTTTCATTTTTCGGGTACTAAAATGGTCATAACTATTGAATTAAAAACTGAAATGAATTCAAATTTACCCTGAGGATCTATGATATGAATGTCTATGAAATGGTGTCAACAAATTTCCCATTATCAAAATTGCATGCGCGTGAATGCGCGTGCATTGTAATTTTTGACGTCTAAATTCAAGTTTTGGTCTATAACATTTTGAGATTGCAATGAATAGGTTTGAAAATTAGGTTGCAGGTATATTTTGGGCCTCTCAATTTATTAATAGTCTCAAAATCACTTCCCTGCACGCGCATGCACGTGCGCTTAATTTTGATTGGACGATTTTGAAATGCCAATAACTTTCTTATGAGTGAAGCAATCGATACCAAATTCATATAGTAGGTATATTGTTCAAATGTCTATTGAATAGCATCAACAAAAGTGCTGTGTGGTACTCACGCGCACGTGTATGCACGTGCATTGGTTTCGGTCTTTGTACTTTTGAGTTGCCGTTAATTTCTCCTTTTTCATTGAACAGTTGTGAAACTTCTCTTGTATTCATATAGTAAGACTTGTATCGTATGGAGATGGTCGAATTATTTATATACACGTGCATGCACGAACGTGCACGTGCACAAAACTCTCAGAGCTTTATAACTGATTTGTATTAGCATGAAATGGACTGAACGTTATAAAATAGTTATATATTCACATGTTTCACAGTTTGCAATGGTCAAAACCACTTGTACTGAAATAAATGACACCACTTCCTAAATGGGGGAATGTTTGGGGAACATCTGTAACGGTCCCCGTTACAATAAGTACTAGTTATGTTCCCCAAACGAAGTTTGGGAACATATTGGTTTTACTCTGTTTCTTATTATTAAGGTCTTCCGTCTCCTGCGGAAGACCTTACTATTATTGTTCGCGTTCTTCTTCTTCATTATTATTATTATTATTTTCCTTGGTAGTACACGCGTTTTTCTCAGCCATTTCTCGATCGATTTTCACGAAATTTTCAGGAAAGATGTCTTGTGGTGACGAAACTTTGCTTGCAAAATTTCGTGCTTGACGTCACTTCCGGTCAGGAGTTATCTCTCTTTTAGTGACTTTTTGAAGGGCCTTGTTGTCCACACATCTCCTCCGTTAGTTTTGAAGCTAGAGTCTTGAAATTTCTACACAAGATAGAGTAAACATTTTAGAAGATTTGTGGGGGATTCGATTTTACCGGAGGCGATTTGCCTAAACGCTCGCCATGACCTGAAAAAATGGATGCCAAAATTTTTCGCCGATTTCGGCGATTTTTGACCTTTCATCTCCAATATCTTTTTTCTTGCAAATATTTTGTTAAGACATGTAGAACAAAAGTTGTGCACATTTACGAGATCTTTTCGAAAATATCAAGATTTAGGGGCTAGCCCCTTCAATTAGGGATCTAGAAGGGCTCAAAGTCTATATCAAATATCTCAAAAATCGTTAATATTTTGGTATAAGTCAAAGAACAAACAATGTTCATCTCAACAATCCAAATATATTCATATAAAAATTTAGGTCATATGTTACGTAATAAGGGATTTTAAGGGCCAAAACCATGAATTTTTTACCCCTTGTATCTCGAAAACGACAAATATTTTGAAAAGCAATAAAGAACAAAAGTTGTTCAGAATGATGATCTGAACAATATGCATATTTCGTTTTTACCCTATGTGGCCCCGTTAGGGAGCTACAGTTTGGCCCCTAAAAATTACTTCTAGAAATAACTCGAGAACGGTAAAGAATTTCTAAATACTTGTTGAACAAAAAATGTTTGAAATGTCATGACCTTTCTTACGATATCAAGCAAAAGGGGCTGACCCTTTAAATTAGGGGCCCAGAAGGGTCCAAAGGTTTATGAGAATATCTCAGAAACTATTAATATTTTGTAATAAGTCATTGAAGCGGAAATGTTCATCTAAACGAGCTTGTTCTTATCAAATCAAAAAGTAGGTCATATGTTACGTAATAAGGGATTTTAAGGGCCAAAATCATAAATAATTGACGCCTCATATCTTGAAAACGACAACTATTTTGAAAAGCATTATTGAACAAAAGTTGTTCAGAATGATAATCTAAAGAATATGTACATTTCGTTTTTTCCCTATGTGGCCCCGTTAGGGAGCTACAGTTTGGCCCCTAAATATTTCTTGTAGAGATAACTCGAGAACGGTAAAGAATTTCTAAATACTTGTTGAGCAAAAAATGTTTAAAATGACAAGGCCTTTCTTACGATATCAAGCAAAACGGGCTGGCCCTTTAAATTAGGGGTTCAGAAGGGTCCAAATGTTTTTGAGAATATCTCAGAAACTATTAATATTTTATAATAAGTTGTAGAAGCGGAAATGTTCATCTCAACGAGCTTGATCTTATCAAATCAAAAAGTAGGTCATATGTTACGTAATTAGAGATTTTAAGGGCCAAAATCGTAAATATTTCACGCCTCATATCTTTAAAACGACATATTTTTTGAAAAGCATTATTGAACAAAAGTTGTTCAATGTGTCATAACCTATCGATCAATATCAAAAAATGGGTCTGTGGGCCTCATGGCTCGCCTGTAGAGTCGATTTTTGTCGATATCAGTCGATTTCAAAAACTTGTAACTGGTAAATATTTTGTAAGGACATATTGAACAAAAGTTGTTCAGTTTATCGAGATCTATCGATTGATATCAAGAAATAGGCCTATGGTCCTAATGGATCGCCTGTAGAGTCGATTTTTTGTCGATATCGGTCGATCTCAATAACTTTTTACAGGTAAATATTTTGTAAAGACATATAGAACTAAAGTTGTTGAGTCTATAGAGGGCTAACAAATGACATCAAGAAATAGGCCCGCGGGCCTTATGGCTCGCCTGGAGAGTCGAATTTCAAACGAATTTCACCGCAACTTTGCTTCAGAAGCTTATGATATGAAAAATTGATTATATCTAAAGTGTCTTAAAGTCGGAAACTAAATTGGGACTAGAGTAAACATTTTAGAAGATTTGTGGGGGATTCGATTTTACCGGAGGCGATTTGCCTAAATGGGGGAATGTTTGGGGAACATCTGTAACGGTCCCCGTTACAATAAGTACTAGTTATGTTCCCCAAACGAAGTTTGGGAACATATTGGTTTTACTCTGTTTCTTATTATTAAGGTCTTCCGTCTCCTGCGGAAGACCTTACTATTATTGTTCGCGTTCTTCTTCTTCATTATTATTATTATTATTTTCCTTGGTAGTACACGCGTTTTTCTCAGCCATTTCTCGATCGATTTTCACGAAATTTTCAGGAAAGATGTCTTGTGGTGACGAAACTTTGCTTGCAAAATTTCGTGCTTGACGTCACTTCCGGTCAGGAGTTATCTCTCTTTTAGTGACTTTTTGAAGGGCCTTGTTGTCCACACATCTCCTCCGTTAGTTTTGAAGCTAGAGTCTTGAAATTTCTACACAAGATAGAGTAAACATTTTAGAAGATTTGTGGGGGATTCGATTTTACCGGAGGCGATTTGCCTAAACGCTCGCCATGACCTGAAAAAATGGATGCCAAAATTTTTCGCCGATTTCGGCGATTTTTGACCTTTCATCTCCAATATCTTTTTTCTTGCAAATATTTTGTTAAGACATGTAGAACAAAAGTTGTGCACATTTACGAGATCTTTTCGAAAATATCAAGATTTAGGGGCTAGCCCCTTCAATTAGGGATCTAGAAGGGCTCAAAGTCTATATCAAATATCTCAAAAATCGTTAATATTTTGGTATAAGTCAAAGAACAAACAATGTTCATCTCAACAATCCAAATATATTCATATAAAAATTTAGGTCATATGTTACGTAATAAGGGATTTTAAGGGCCAAAACCATGAATTTTTTACCCCTTGTATCTCGAAAACGACAAATATTTTGAAAAGCAATAAAGAACAAAAGTTGTTCAGAATGATGATCTGAACAATATGCATATTTCGTTTTTACCCTATGTGGCCCCGTTAGGGAGCTACAGTTTGGCCCCTAAAAATTACTTCTAGAAATAACTCGAGAACGGTAAAGAATTTCTAAATACTTGTTGAACAAAAAATGTTTGAAATGTCATGACCTTTCTTACGATATCAAGCAAAAGGGGCTGACCCTTTAAATTAGGGGCCCAGAAGGGTCCAAAGGTTTATGAGAATATCTCAGAAACTATTAATATTTTGTAATAAGTCATTGAAGCGGAAATGTTCATCTAAACGAGCTTGTTCTTATCAAATCAAAAAGTAGGTCATATGTTACGTAATAAGGGATTTTAAGGGCCAAAATCATAAATAATTGACGCCTCATATCTTGAAAACGACAACTATTTTGAAAAGCATTATTGAACAAAAGTTGTTCAGAATGATAATCTAAAGAATATGTACATTTCGTTTTTTCCCTATGTGGCCCCGTTAGGGAGCTACAGTTTGGCCCCTAAATATTTCTTGTAGAGATAACTCGAGAACGGTAAAGAATTTCTAAATACTTGTTGAGCAAAAAATGTTTAAAATGACAAGGCCTTTCTTACGATATCAAGCAAAACGGGCTGGCCCTTTAAATTAGGGGTTCAGAAGGGTCCAAATGTTTTTGAGAATATCTCAGAAACTATTAATATTTTATAATAAGTTGTAGAAGCGGAAATGTTCATCTCAACGAGCTTGATCTTATCAAATCAAAAAGTAGGTCATATGTTACGTAATTAGAGATTTTAAGGGCCAAAATCGTAAATATTTCACGCCTCATATCTTTAAAACGACATATTTTTTGAAAAGCATTATTGAACAAAAGTTGTTCAATGTGTCATAACCTATCGATCAATATCAAAAAATGGGTCTGTGGGCCTCATGGCTCGCCTGTAGAGTCGATTTTTGTCGATATCAGTCGATTTCAAAAACTTGTAACTGGTAAATATTTTGTAAGGACATATTGAACAAAAGTTGTTCAGTTTATCGAGATCTATCGATTGATATCAAGAAATAGGCCTATGGTCCTAATGGATCGCCTGTAGAGTCGATTTTTTGTCGATATCGGTCGATCTCAATAACTTTTTACAGGTAAATATTTTGTAAAGACATATAGAACTAAAGTTGTTGAGTCTATAGAGGGCTAACAAATGACATCAAGAAATAGGCCCGCGGGCCTTATGGCTCGCCTGGAGAGTCGAATTTCAAACGAATTTCACCGCAACTTTGCTTCAGAAGCTTATGATATGAAAAATTGATTATATCTAAAGTGTCTTAAAGTCGGAAACTAAATTGGGACTAGAGTAAACATTTTAGAAGATTTGTGGGGGATTCGATTTTACCGGAGGCGATTTGCCTAAACGCTCGCCATGACCTGAAAAAATGGATGCCAAAATTTTTCGCCGATTTCGGCGATTTTTGACCTTTCATCTCCAATATCTTTTTTCTTGCAAATATTTTGTTAAGACATGTAGAACAAAAGTTGTGCACATTTACGAGATCTTTTCGAAAATATCAAGATTTAGGGGCTAGCCCCTTCAATTAGGGATCTAGAAGGGCTCAAAGTCTATATCAAATATCTCAAAAATCGTTAATATTTTGGTATAAGTCAAAGAACAAACAATGTTCATCTCAACAATCCAAATATATTCATATAAAAATTTAGGTCATATGTTACGTAATAAGGGATTTTAAGGGCCAAAACCATGAATTTTTTACCCCTTGTATCTCGAAAACGACAAATATTTTGAAAAGCAATAAAGAACAAAAGTTGTTCAGAATGATGATCTGAACAATATGCATATTTCGTTTTTACCCTATGTGGCCCCGTTAGGGAGCTACAGTTTGGCCCCTAAAAATTACTTCTAGAAATAACTCGAGAACGGTAAAGAATTTCTAAATACTTGTTGAACAAAAAATGTTTGAAATGTCATGACCTTTCTTACGATATCAAGCAAAAGGGGCTGACCCTTTAAATTAGGGGCCCAGAAGGGTCCAAAGGTTTATGAGAATATCTCAGAAACTATTAATATTTTGTAATAAGTCATTGAAGCGGAAATGTTCATCTAAACGAGCTTGTTCTTATCAAATCAAAAAGTAGGTCATATGTTACGTAATAAGGGATTTTAAGGGCCAAAATCATAAATAATTGACGCCTCATATCTTGAAAACGACAACTATTTTGAAAAGCATTATTGAACAAAAGTTGTTCAGAATGATAATCTAAAGAATATGTACATTTCGTTTTTTCCCTATGTGGCCCCGTTAGGGAGCTACAGTTTGGCCCCTAAATATTTCTTGTAGAGATAACTCGAGAACGGTAAAGAATTTCTAAATACTTGTTGAGCAAAAAATGTTTAAAATGACAAGGCCTTTCTTACGATATCAAGCAAAACGGGCTGGCCCTTTAAATTAGGGGTTCAGAAGGGTCCAAATGTTTTTGAGAATATCTCAGAAACTATTAATATTTTATAATAAGTTGTAGAAGCGGAAATGTTCATCTCAACGAGCTTGATCTTATCAAATCAAAAAGTAGGTCATATGTTACGTAATTAGAGATTTTAAGGGCCAAAATCGTAAATATTTCACGCCTCATATCTTTAAAACGACATATTTTTTGAAAAGCATTATTGAACAAAAGTTGTTCAATGTGTCATAACCTATCGATCAATATCAAAAAATGGGTCTGTGGGCCTCATGGCTCGCCTGTAGAGTCGATTTTTGTCGATATCAGTCGATTTCAAAAACTTGTAACTGGTAAATATTTTGTAAGGACATATTGAACAAAAGTTGTTCAGTTTATCGAGATCTATCGATTGATATCAAGAAATAGGCCTATGGTCCTAATGGATCGCCTGTAGAGTCGATTTTTTGTCGATATCGGTCGATCTCAATAACTTTTTACAGGTAAATATTTTGTAAAGACATATAGAACTAAAGTTGTTGAGTCTATAGAGGGCTAACAAATGACATCAAGAAATAGGCCCGCGGGCCTTATGGCTCGCCTGGAGAGTCGAATTTCAAACGAATTTCACCGCAACTTTGCTTCAGAAGCTTATGATATGAAAAATTGATTATATCTAAAGTGTCTTAAAGTCGGAAACTAAATTGGGACTAGAGTAAACATTTTAGAAGATTTGTGGGGGATTCGATTTTACCGGAGGCGATTTGCCTAAACGCTCGCCATGACCTGAAAAAATGGATGCCAAAATTTTTCGCCGATTTCGGCGATTTTTGACCTTTCATCTCCAATATCTTTTTTCTTGCAAATATTTTGTTAAGACATGTAGAACAAAAGTTGTGCACATTTACGAGATCTTTTCGAAAATATCAAGATTTAGGGGCTAGCCCCTTCAATTAGGGATCTAGAAGGGCTCAAAGTCTATATCAAATATCTCAAAAATCGTTAATATTTTGGTATAAGTCAAAGAACAAACAATGTTCATCTCAACAATCCAAATATATTCATATAAAAATTTAGGTCATATGTTACGTAATAAGGGATTTTAAGGGCCAAAACCATGAATTTTTTACCCCTTGTATCTCGAAAACGACAAATATTTTGAAAAGCAATAAAGAACAAAAGTTGTTCAGAATGATGATCTGAACAATATGCATATTTCGTTTTTACCCTATGTGGCCCCGTTAGGGAGCGACAGTTTGGCCCCTAAAAATTACTTCTAGAAATAACTCGAGAACGGTAAAGAATTTCTAAATACTTGTTGAACAAAAAATGTTTGAAATGTCATGACCTTTCTTACGATATCAAGCAAAAGGGGCTGACCCTTTAAATTAGGGGCCCAGAAGGGTCCAAAGGTTTATGAGAATATCTCAGAAACTATTAATATTTTGTAATAAGTCATTGAAGCGGAAATGTTCATCTAAACGAGCTTGTTCTTATCAAATCAAAAAGTAGGTCATATGTTACGTAATAAGGGATTTTAAGGGCCAAAATCATAAATAATTGACGCCTCATATCTTGAAAACGACAACTATTTTGAAAAGCATTATTGAACAAAAGTTGTTCAGAATGATAATCTAAAGAATATGTACATTTCGTTTTTTCCCTATGTGGCCCCGTTAGGGAGCTACAGTTTGGCCCCTAAATATTTCTTGTAGAGATAACTCGAGAACGGTAAAGAATTTCTAAATACTTGTTGAGCAAAAAATGTTTAAAATGACAAGGCCTTTCTTACGATATCAAGCAAAACGGGCTGGCCCTTTAAATTAGGGGTTCAGAAGGGTCCAAATGTTTTTGAGAATATCTCAGAAACTATTAATATTTTATAATAAGTTGTAGAAGCGGAAATGTTCATCTCAACGAGCTTGATCTTATCAAATCAAAAAGTAGGTCATATGTTACGTAATTAGAGATTTTAAGGGCCAAAATCGTAAATATTTCACGCCTCATATCTTTAAAACGACATATTTTTTGAAAAGCATTATTGAACAAAAGTTGTTCAATGTGTCATAACCTATCGATCAATATCAAAAAATGGGTCTGTGGGCCTCATGGCTCGCCTGTAGAGTCGATTTTTGTCGATATCAGTCGATTTCAAAAACTTGTAACTGGTAAATATTTTGTAAGGACATATTGAACAAAAGTTGTTCAGTTTATCGAGATCTATCGATTGATATCAAGAAATAGGCCTATGGTCCTAATGGATCGCCTGTAGAGTCGATTTTTTGTCGATATCGGTCGATCTCAATAACTTTTTACAGGTAAATATTTTGTAAAGACATATAGAACTAAAGTTGTTGAGTCTATAGAGGGCTAACAAATGACATCAAGAAATAGGCCCGCGGGCCTTATGGCTCGCCTGGAGAGTCGAATTTCAAACGAATTTCACCGCAACTTTGCTTCAGAAGCTTATGATATGAAAAATTGATTATATCTAAAGTGTCTTAAAGTCGGAAACTAAATTGGGACTAGAGTAAACATTTTAGAAGATTTGTGGGGGATTCGATTTTACCGGAGGCGATTTGCCTAAACGCTCGCCATGACCTGAAAAAATGGATGCCAAAATTTTTCGCCGATTTCGGCGATTTTTGACCTTTCATCTCCAATATCTTTTTTCTTGCAAATATTTTGTTAAGACATGTAGAACAAAAGTTGTGCACATTTACGAGATCTTTTCGAAAATATCAAGATTTAGGGGCTAGCCCCTTCAATTAGGGATCTAGAAGGGCTCAAAGTCTATATCAAATATCTCAAAAATCGTTAATATTTTGGTATAAGTCAAAGAACAAACAATGTTCATCTCAACAATCCAAATATATTCATATAAAAATTTAGGTCATATGTTACGTAATAAGGGATTTTAAGGGCCAAAACCATGAATTTTTTACCCCTTGTATCTCGAAAACGACAAATATTTTGAAAAGCAATAAAGAACAAAAGTTGTTCAGAATGATGATCTGAACAATATGCATATTTCGTTTTTACCCTATGTGGCCCCGTTAGGGAGCTACAGTTTGGCCCCTAAAAATTACTTCTAGAAATAACTCGAGAACGGTAAAGAATTTCTAAATACTTGTTGAACAAAAAATGTTTGAAATGTCATGACCTTTCTTACGATATCAAGCAAAAGGGGCTGACCCTTTAAATTAGGGGCCCAGAAGGGTCCAAAGGTTTATGAGAATATCTCAGAAACTATTAATATTTTGTAATAAGTCATTGAAGCGGAAATGTTCATCTAAACGAGCTTGTTCTTATCAAATCAAAAAGTAGGTCATATGTTACGTAATAAGGGATTTTAAGGGCCAAAATCATAAATAATTGACGCCTCATATCTTGAAAACGACAACTATTTTGAAAAGCATTATTGAACAAAAGTTGTTCAGAATGATAATCTAAAGAATATGTACATTTCGTTTTTTCCCTATGTGGCCCCGTTAGGGAGCTACAGTTTGGCCCCTAAATATTTCTTGTAGAGATAACTCGAGAACGGTAAAGAATTTCTAAATACTTGTTGAGCAAAAAATGTTTAAAATGACAAGGCCTTTCTTACGATATCAAGCAAAACGGGCTGGCCCTTTAAATTAGGGGTTCAGAAGGGTCCAAATGTTTTTGAGAATATCTCAGAAACTATTAATATTTTATAATAAGTTGTAGAAGCGGAAATGTTCATCTCAACGAGCTTGATCTTATCAAATCAAAAAGTAGGTCATATGTTACGTAATTAGAGATTTTAAGGGCCAAAATCGTAAATATTTCACGCCTCATATCTTTAAAACGACATATTTTTTGAAAAGCATTATTGAACAAAAGTTGTTCAATGTGTCATAACCTATCGATCAATATCAAAAAATGGGTCTGTGGGCCTCATGGCTCGCCTGTAGAGTCGATTTTTGTCGATATCAGTCGATTTCAAAAACTTGTAACTGGTAAATATTTTGTAAGGACATATTGAACAAAAGTTGTTCAGTTTATCGAGATCTATCGATTGATATCAAGAAATAGGCCTATGGTCCTAATGGATCGCCTGTAGAGTCGATTTTTTGTCGATATCGGTCGATCTCAATAACTTTTTACAGGTAAATATTTTGTAAAGACATATAGAACTAAAGTTGTTGAGTCTATAGAGGGCTAACAAATGACATCAAGAAATAGGCCCGCGGGCCTTATGGCTCGCCTGGAGAGTCGAATTTCAAACGAATTTCACCGCAACTTTGCTTCAGAAGCTTATGATATGAAAAATTGATTATATCTAAAGTGTCTTAAAGTCGGAAACTAAATTGGGACTCATTTGTCTTTTCTTTTTTTTTTTTTTAACTCCGAGTGCATCAACAAATCGGACGGAAGACCTACTCGTTGCTCGCAACGAGATCGTGTCTAGTTATTATTATTTTTCTTTCTTTCTTCTTGGGACTTTTTTGTCCACGAGTGTTCTCAGAAACTACTCAAGGGATCAATATGAAACCTTTTTAGGATGATAGTATAGCATATGTAGATGTGCGGAACGAATGTCATTTTGTCTGAAAATGCATGCATGTGCATGCACGTGCATTAGATTTTTTGTTTACAAACTTTGGAATCAGTCTAACTTTTTTATTTTTCAATGAAATCGTTTACTATTTATATCGTAGGTATATCATGGGACCCTTAACTGTTTGGCATCGTCAAAATTTCAATTCTGCACGCCCATGCACGTGTGCTTCAATTTGATTGGATAAGACAAAACTGTTTATAACTTTCATGTAAATTAAGACTATTTAATGATATTTTCAGGATATGTAAAAATTATAAATATCTACAAATCTATGTTATAAAATTTGAAAAACGCGCATGCGCACGCACGTGCATTGGCATTTGAATATTCAATTCTTTCAATGACCATAACTTTTTTGTTTTTGGTCAAAATCTTTTCAAACTTGTATTGTATATGTATCTTGATATTCTTAAGAAATTTGTACAGTCATAATTACCACCCGGCACGTGCATGCACGTGTGCTAAATTGTGATTGGACGATTTTCAAATCGCCACAACTTTCTTATAAATGATGGAAACAATATGAAATTTATACTGTAAGTATATCTATCAAATGTCTATTGAATGACATCAACATTGATGCTGGGTCGTACTCACGTGCGCGTGTATGCACGTGCATAGCTTTTCTTTCATTTTTTGGGTATTAAAATGGTCATAACTATTGAATTAAAAACTGAAATGAATTCAAATTTACCCTGAGGATCTATCATATGAATGTCTATGAAATGGTGTCAACAAATTTTACATAATCAAAATTACGTGCGCGTGAATGCGCATGCATTGCAATTTTTGACGTCTAAATTTATGTATTGGTCTATAACATTTTTAGATTGCAATGAATAGGTTTGAAATATAGGTTTCAGGTATATTTGGTACCTTTCAATTTATTGTTAGGGTCAAAATCACTTTTCTGCACGCGCATGCACGTGCACTTAATTCTGATTGGACAACTTTGAAATGCCAATAACTTTCTTATGAGTGAAGCAATCAATACCAAATTCATATAGTAAGTATATTGTTCAAATGTCTATTGAATAGCATCAACAAAATTGCTGTGTCGTACTCCCGTGCACGTGTATGCACGTGCATTGATTTCGGTCTTTGTAGTTTTGAGTTGCCGTTAATTTCTCGTTTTTCATTGAACAGTTGTGAAACTTCTCCTGTACTCATATTGTAAGACTTGTAATGTATCGAGATGGTCGAATTATTTATCTGCACGTGAATGCACGTCCGTGCACGTCCACAAAACTCTCAGATCTTTATAACTGATTTGAACAAGTATGAAATGGACTGAACGTTATAAGATAGTTATATATTCACATGCTACACAGTTTGCAATGGTCAAAACCACTTGTACTGAAATAAATGTCACCACTTGCTAAATGGGGGAATGTTTGGGGAACATGTGTAACGGTCCCCGTTACAATAAGTACTAGTTATTATGTTCCCCAAACGAAGTTTGGGAACATATTGGTTTTACTCTGTTTCTTATTATTATTATTATTATTATTATTATTCTTTCTTTCTTCTTGGGACTTTTTTGTCCACGAGTGTTCTCAGAAACTACTCAAGGGATCAATATGAAACCTTTTTAGGATGATAGTATAGCATATGTAGATGTGCGGAACGAACGTCATTTTGTCTGAAAATGCATGCATGTGCATGCACGTGCATTGGATTTTTTGTTTACAAACTTTTGAATGAGTCTAACTTTTTTATTTTTCAATGAAATCGTTTCCTTTTTATATCGTAGGTATAAGATGGCACCCTTAAGTGTTTGGCATCGTCAAAATTTCAATTCTGCACGCGCATGCACGTGTGCTTCAATTTGATTGGATAATACAAAACCGTTTATAACATTCATGCCAATGAAGGAAATTTAATGATATTTACAGGATAGGTAGACATTTCAAATATCTACAGATCAATGTAATAAAAATTGCAAACGCGCATGCGCACGCACGTGTATTGTCTTTTGAAGGTTCAATTCTTTCAATGACCATAACATTTTTGTTTTTTGTCCAAATCTTTTCAAACTTGTCTTGTGTATGTATCTTGATATTCTTAACAAAAATGTACAGTCATAATTACCATCCGGCACGTGCATGCACGTGTGCTAAATTCTGATTGGACGATTTTGAAATCGCCATAACTTTCTTACAAATGATGGAAACAATATGAAATTTATACTGTAACTATATCTATCAAATGTCTATTGAATGACATCAACATTGATGCTGAGTCATACTCATGTGCGCGTGTATGCACGTGCATAGCTTTTCTTTCATTTTTCGGGTACTAAAATGGTCATAACTATTGAATTAAAAACTGAAATGAATTCAAATTTACCCTGAGGATCTATGATATAAATGTCTATGAAATGGTGTCAACAAATTCTCCATTATGAAAACCGCGTGCGCGTGAATGGGCGTGCAATGTAATTTTTGACGTCTAAATTTAAGTATTGGTCTATAACATTTTGAGATTGCAATGAATAGGTTTGAAAATTAGGTTGCAGGTATGTTTTAGGCCTCTGAATTTATTAATAGTCTCAAAATCACTTCCCTGCACGCGCATGCACGTGCGCTTAATTCTGATTGGACGATTTTGAAATCCCAACAACTTTCTTAAGAGTGAAGCAATTGATACCAAATTCATATAATAAGTATATTGTTCAAATGTCTATTGATTAGCATCAACAAAATTGTTGTGTCGTACTCACGCGCACGTGTATGCACGTGCATTGATTTCGGTCTTTGTAGTTTTGAGTTGCCGTTAATTTCTCGTTTTTCATTGAACAGTTGTGAAACTTCTCTTGTACTCATATAGTCAGACTTCTAATGTATCGAGATGGTCGAATTATTTATATCCACGTGCATGCACGTACGTGCACGTGCACAAAACTCTCAGATCTTTATAACTGATTTGAACTAGTATGAAATGGACTGAACGTTATAAGATAGTTATATATTCACATGCTACAGTTTGCAATGGTCAAAACAACTTGTACGGAAATAATGTCACCACTTACTAAATGGGGGAATGTTTGGGGAACATCTGTAACGGTCCCCGTTACAAGAAGTACTAGTTATTATTATTCTTTCTTTCTTCTTGGGACTTTTTTGTCCACGAGTGTTCTCAGAAACTACTCAAGGGATCAATATGAAACCTTTTTAGGATGATAGTATAGCATATGTAGATGTGCGGAACGAACGTCATTTTGTCTGAAAATGCATGCATGTGCATGCACGTGCATTGGATTTTTTGTTTACAAACTTTGCAATCAGTCTAACTTTTTTATTTTTTAATGAAATCGTTTCCTATTTATATGGTAGGTATAACTTGGGACCCTGAACTGTTTGGCATCGTCAAAATTTCAATTCTCCACGCGCATGCACGTGTGCTTCAATTTGATTGGATAATACAAAACCGTTTATAACATTCATGCCAATTAATGAAATTTAATGATATTTACAGGATAGGTAGACATGCCAAATATCTACAGATCGATGTAATAAAAATTGCAAACGCGCATGCGCACGCACGTGTATTGTCTTTTGAAGGTTCAATTCTTTCAATGACCATAACTTTTTTGTTTTTTGTCAAAATCTTTTCAAACTTGTATTGTATATGTATCTTGATATTCTTAACAGAAGTGTATAGTCATAATTACCATACGGCACGTGCATGCACGTGTGCTAAATTCTGATTGGACGATTTTGAAATCGCCATAACTTTCTTGTAAATAATAGAAACAATATGAAATTTATACTGTAAGTATATCTATCAAATGCCTATTGAATGACATCAACATTGATGCTCAGTCGTACTCACGTGCGCGTGTATGCACGTGCATAGCTTTTCTTTCATTTTTCGGGTACTAAAATGGCTATAACTATTGAATTAAAAACTGAAATGAATTCAAATTTACCCTGAGGATCTATGATATGAATGTCTATGAAATAGTGTTAACAAATTTTCCATTATCAAAATCACGTGCGCGTGAATGCGCGTGCATTGTAATTTTTGACGTCTAAATTTAAGTATTGTTCTATAACATTTTTAGATTGCAATGAATAGGTTTGAAAATTAGGTTGCAGGTATGTTTTGGGCCTCTCAATTTATTAATAGTCTCAAAATCACTTCCCTGCACGCGCATGCACGTGCGCTTAATTCTGATTGGACGATTTTGAAATCCCAATAACTTTTTTATGAGTGAATCAATCGATACCAAATTCATGTAGTAAGCATATTGTTCAAATGTCTATTGAATAGCATCAACAAAATTGCTGTGTGGTACTCATTCGCACGTGTATGCACGTGCATTGATTTCGGTCTTTGTAGTTTTGAGTTGCCGTTAATTTCTCGTTTTTCATTGAACAGTTGTAAAACTTCTGTTGTACTCATATGGTAAGACTTCTAATGTATCGAGATGGTCGAATTATTTATATGCACGTGCAATCACTTACGTGCACGTGCACAAAACTCTCAGATCTTTATAACTGATTTGAACTAGTATGAAATGGACTGAACGTTATAATATAGTTATATATTCACATGCTAAGCAGTTTGCAATGGTCAAAACAACTTGTACTGAAATAAATGTCACCACTTACTAAATCGGGGAATGTTTGGGGAACATCTGTAACGGTCCCCGCTACAATAAGTACTAGTTATTATTATTATTCTTTCTTTATTCTTGTCACCCTTTTTTGTCCACGAGTGTTCTCAGAAACTACTGAAGGGATCAAGACGAAACCTTTTTAGGATGATAGAATACTCTTTGTAGATGTGCGGAACGAACGTCATTTTGTCTGAAAATGCATGCATGTGCATGCACGTGCATTGTATTTTTTGTTTACAAATTTTGGAATGCGTCTAACTTTTTTATTTTTCAATGAAATCGTTTGATATTTATATTGCAGGTATAACTTGAGACCCTTAACCGTTTGGCATCGTCAAAATTTCATTTCTGCACGCGCATGCACGTGTGCTTCAATTTGATTGGATAATACAAAACCGTTGATAACTTTCATGAAAATTAAGACAATTTGATGATATTTACAGGATAGGTAAAGATTATAAATATCTACAAATCTAAGTTTCAAAAATTGCAAACGCGCATGCGCACGCACGTGCATTGGCATTTGAATATTCAATTAATTCAATGACCATAATTTTTTTGTTTTTTGTCAAAATCTTTTCAAACTTGTATTGTATATGTATCTTCATATTCTTAACAGAAGTGTACAGTCATAATTACCATTCGGCACGTGCATGCACGTGTGCTAAATTGTGATTGGACGATTTTGAAATCGCCATAACTTTCTTATAAATGATGGAAACAATATGAAATTTATACTGTAAGTATATCTATCAAATGTCTATTGAACGACATCAACATTGATGCTGAGTCATACTCACGTGCCCGTGTATGCACGTGCATAGCTTTTCTTTCATTTTTCGGGTACTAAAATGGTCATAACTATTGAATTAAAAACTGAAATGAATTCAAATTTACCCTGAGGATCTATGATATGAATGTCTATGAAATGGTGTCAACAAATTTTCCATTATCAAAATCGCGTGCGCGTGAATGCGCGTGCATTGTAATTTTTGATGTCTAAATTTAAATATTGGTCTATAAAATTTTGAGATTGCAATGAATAGGTTTGAAAATTAGGCTGCAGGTATGTTTTGGGCCTATCAATTTATTAATAGTCTCAGAATCACTTCCCTGCACGCGCATGCATGTGCGCTTAATTCTGATTGGACGATTTTGAAATCCCAATAACTTTCTTAAGAGTGAAGCGATCGATACCAAATTCATATAGTAAGTATATTGTTCAAATGTCTATTGATTAGCATCAACAAAATTGTTGTGTGGTACTCACGCGCACGTGTATGCACGTGCATTGATTTCGGTCTTTGTAGTTTTGAGTTGCCGTTAATTTCTCGTTTTTCATTGAACAGTTGTGAAACTTCTCTTGTACTCATATAGTAAGACTTCTAATGTATCGAGATGGTCGAATTATGTATATGCACGTGCATGCACGTACGTGCACGTGCACAAAACTCTCAGATCTTTATAACTGATTTGAACTAGTATGAAATGGACTGAACGTTATAAGATAGTTATATATTCACATGCTAAACAGTTTGCAATGGTCAAAACAACTTGTACTGAAATAAATGTCACCACTTACTAAATCGGGGAATGTTTGGGGAACATCTGTAACGGTCTCCGTTACAATAAGTACTAGTTATAATTAACTTTCATTGTTTTGTCAAACACTACAAATCAAACAAAATAATTTCGGCATAAAGCATCACATCGGCCGCTGAAATATTAAGCATTCTAAACTATTTCCAAGGAAACACCCCAGAATTATAGTATGAATTTTTTAAATTTAAAAATGGAAACAAAAGAAAAAAGTTCAAATAC
Source organism: Ostrea edulis (assembly GCF_947568905.1). Taxonomy (NCBI): domain Eukaryota; kingdom Metazoa; phylum Mollusca; class Bivalvia; order Ostreida; family Ostreidae; genus Ostrea; species Ostrea edulis. The sequence continues at coordinate 984,956 of NC_079164.1, forward strand.
TCGCTTTATAAACAAGCATTAATAATATAATTCATGCAGGAACACTTCATTTAATTCACAACTATTTTATTATGTATAACATAATAGAATTAGGCAGCGGACAGAACAATAGTTCTCCCAAGCCACGTGGTCACTACATGTGCATGTTATAAATAGACAGCTAGTTGTAATTATCAAAATATATATGTAATACATGTACATATATTAAAAACATTGATTGCAGATATACATATATAAACGTATCTCTGTAGTAAGTGAAGAATTACGTATCTCTGTAGTAAGTGAATAATTACGTATCTCTGTAGTAAGTGAATAATTACGTATCTCTGTAGTAAGTGGAATAATTACGTATCTCTGTAGTAAGTGAATAATGACGTATCTCTGTAGTAAGTTAAATAATGACGTATCTCTGTAGTAAGTGAATAATGACGTATCTCTATAGTAAGTTAAATAATGACGTATCTCTGTAGTAAGTGAATAATGACGTATCTCTGTAGTAAATGGAATAATTACGTATCTCTGTAGTAAGTGAATAATGACGTATCTCTGTAGTAAGTAAAATAATTACGTATCTCTGTAGTAAGTTAAATAATTACGTATCTCTGTAGTAAGTTAAATAATGACGTATCTCTGTAGTAAGTGAATAATGACGTATCTCTGTAGTAAGTGAATAATGACGTATCTCTGTAGTAAGTGAAGAATTACGTATCTCTCTAGTAAGTTAAATAATGACGTATCTCTGTAGTAAGTGAATAATTACGTATCTCTCTAGTAAGTTAAATAATTACGTATCTCTGTAGTAAGTGAAATAATTACGTATCTCTGTAGTAAGTGAATAATTACGTATCTCTGTAGTAAGTGAATAATTACGTATCTCTGTAGTAAGTGAAATAATTACGTATCTCTGTAGTAAGTGAATAATTACGTATCTCTGTAGTAAGTGAATAATTACGTATCTCTGTAGTAAGTGAAATAATTACGTATCTCTGTAGTAAGTGAATAATGACGTATCTCTGTAGTAAGTGAATAATTACGCATCTCTGTAGTAAGTGAATAATGAGGTATTTCTGTAGTAAGTGAATAATTACGTATCTCTGTAGTAAGTAAAATAATTACGTATCTCTGTAGTAAGTTAAATAATGACGTATCTCTGTAGTAAGTAAAATAATGACGTATCTCTGTAGTAAGTGAATAATGACGTATCTCTGTAGTAAGGGAATAATGACGTATCTCTGTAGTAAGTGAATAATGACGTATTTCTGTAGTAAGTTAAATAATAACGTATCTCTGTAGTAAGTGAAATAATGACGTATCTCTGTAGTAAGTGAATAATGACGTATCTCTGTAGTAAGTGAATAATGACGTATCTCTGTAGTAAGTGAATAATGACGTATCTCTGTAGTAAGTGAATAATGACGTATCTCTGTAGTAAGTGAATAATGACGTATCTCTGTAGTAAGTTAAATAATTACGTATCTCTGTAGTAAGTGAATAATGACGTATCTCTGTAGTAAGTGAAATAATTACGTATCTCTGTAGTAAGTGAATAATGACGTATCTCTGTAGTAAGTTAAATAATGACGTATCTCTGTAGTAAGTGAATAATTACGTATCTCTGTAGTAAGGGAATAATTACGTATCTCTGTAGTAAGTGAAATAATTACGTATCTCTGTAGTAAGTGAATAATGACGTATCTCTGTAGTAAGTGAATAATGACGTATCTCTGTAGTAAGTTAAATAATGACGTATCTCTGTAGTAAGTGAATAATTACGTATCTCTGTAGTAAGTGAAATAATTATTTTGGTAAAATTTAGGAATAATTACATGGTGATTTAAAGAAAATAGAAAAAATCAGAATGAAAAATAAATCTAAAAACGAAGAGAAATTCTCCTCTATTATCAACTCATCATGCCAGAGAGATCCACACGGGGCAGTACTAAGACTGGGTCAAGACACGGGGCAGTACTAAGACTGAGTCAAGACACGGGGCAGTACTAAGACTGGGTCAAGACACGGGGCAGTACTAAGACTGAGTCAAGACACGGGGCAGTACTAAGACTGAGTCAAGACACGGGACAGTACTAAGACTGAGTCAAGACAAGGGGCAGTACTAAGACTGAGTCAAGACACGGGGTAGTACTAAGACTGAGTCAAGACACGAGGCAGTACTAAGACTGAGTCAAGACACGGGACAGTACTAAGACTGAGTCAAGACACGGGGCAGTACTAAGACTGGGTTACGGGGCAGTACTAAGACACGGGGCAGTACTAAGACTGAGTCAAGACACGGGGCAGTACTAAGACTGAGTCAAGACATGGGGCAGTACTAAGACTGAGTCAAGACACGGGGCAGTACTAAGACTGAGTCAAGACATGGGGCAGTACTAAGACTGAGTCAAGACATGGGGCAGTACTAAGACTGAGTCAAGACATGGGGCAGTACTAAGACTGGGTCAAGACATGGGACAGTACTAAGACTGGGTCACGGGGCAGTACTAAGACACGGGACAGTACTAAGACTGGGTCAAGACACGGGGCAGTACTAAGATTGAATGAAGACACGGGGCAGTACTAAGACTGAGTTAAGACACGGGACAGTACTAAGACTGGGTCAAGACACGGGGCATTACTAAGACTGGGTCAAGACACGGGGTAGTACTAAGACTGAGTCAAGACACGGGGCAGTACTAAGACTGAGTCAAGACACGGGGCAGTACTAAGACTGAGTCAAGACACGGGGCAGTACTAAGACACGGGCCAGTACTAAGACACGGGACAGTACTAAGACTGGGTCAAGACAAGGGGCAGTACTAAGACTGAATCAAGACATGGGGCAGTACTAAGACTGAGTCAAGACACGGGGCAGTACTAAGACTGGGTCAAGACACGGGGCAGTACTAAGACTGAGTCAAGACACGGGGCAGTACTAAGACTGAGTCAAGACACGGGGAAGTACTAAAGCACGGGACAGTACTAAGACTGAGTCAAGACACGGGGCAGTACTAAGACTGAATCAAGACACGGAGCAGTACTAAGATTGGATAAAGACACGGGGCAGTACTAAGACACGGGGCAGTATTAAGACTGAGTCAAGACACGGGGCAGTACTAAGACTGGGTCACGGGGCAGTACTAAGACACGGGGCAGTACTAAGACTGGGTCAAGACACGGGGCAGTACTAAGACACGGGACAGTACTAAGACTGGGTCAAGACACGGGGCAGTACTAAGACTGAATGAAGACACGGGGCAGTACTAAGACTGAGTCAAGACACGGGACAGTACTAAGACTGGGTCAAGACACGGGGCATTACTAAGACTGGGTCAAGACACGGGGTAGTACTAAGACTGAGTCAAGACACGGGGCAGTACTAAGACTGAGTCAAGACACGGGACAGTACTAAGACTGTCAAGACACGGGGCAGTACTAAGACTGGGTCAAGACACGGGACAGTACTAAGACTGGGTCACGGGGCAGTACTAAGAAACGAGACAGTACTAAGACTGGGTCAAGACACGGGGCAGTACTAAGACACGGGGCAGTACTAGCACAGGGTCAAGACACGGGGCAGTACTAAGACACGGGGCAGTACTAAGACTGAGTCAAGACACGGGACAGTACTAAGACTGGGTCAAGACACGGGACAGTACTAAGACTGGGTCACGGGGCAGTACTAAGAAACGAGACAGTACTAACACTGGGTCAAGACACGGGGCAGTACTAAGACACGGGGCAGTACTAACACTGGGTCAAGACACGGGGCAGTACTAAGACACGGGGCAGTACTAAGACTGAGTCAAGACACGGGACAGTACTAAGACTGGGTCAAGACACGGGACAGTACTAAGACTGGGTCAAGACACAGGACAGTACTAAGACTGAGTCAAGACACGGGGAAGTACTAAAGCACGGGACAGTACTAAGACTCGGTCAAGACACGAGATAGTACTAAGACTGGATAAAGACACGGTACAGTACTAAGACTGGGTCAAGACACGGGGCAGTACTAAGACTGGGTCAAGACACGGGGCAGTACTAAGACTGAGTCAAGACACGGGGCAGTACTAAGACTGGGTCAAGACACGGGACAGTACTAAGACTCGGTCAAGACACGGGGCAGTACTAAGACTGAGTCAAGACCTCAGAGTTTAAAAAGTTCAAACAAGGGTATCATGGACGAGATTCGTCGTTTGTAATCGGAAATGATCATGAAAAAATAAAAAGAGTTGGAAGCACAGGCACTTTTTTTTAAAATAAACTTCGCAATCTATATACTGTGCTTGGAAGGTATACTGAATTTGTTTTTGATGACTATCCCCCCCCTCCCCCCCCCCCCACAAAAAAAAAACCAAAAGAAAAAACAGCATCAGTTGACGAGAATAGGCAAGCTTTACGAGCTCTGCATAGAAAGGTGCACTTTCAAAATGAAAATATTGAAAACTTTTGGATTAGAAGAGAACCTTGAAGAATCACAACGGCTCTTTATGACGGCGGATCTGACAGCAAACAAACGAATCCTATTTAAAAAACACTTTCAAAATCAATAGGAAAAAAGAACTCAAGAGAAAACACAAAAGATGGTGTTAAACGGGTTCTTGAAAATTTTACATATTTATTTACCTCATAAAGAGTGGCTTTTAAATCTTACAAACGCCCATTCTAGGGAGTGCTTCTTGTAAAAACTTTTAAAAATCGTAATTTGATAATACCTCATTAATAATGAAAATGATTGAGACAATTTAAAAAAAAAATCTTTTATTTAGAACTTTTATACATATTGTTGATAAGGAATTATTCTACCAAAACAATGAAAAAATAATTTCTCATCCCCCATATGCACTTCCTAACAACCTTGAATTAAACGTGGCCGATTAAATGAAGTAGAACACTCATACACGAGAGAAGCATGTCCCGAAATGAAATTTTGTTTATTGATTTAAAATGGGAAGAGATTATTACACGTAAATATTTCATATTTTTATCTTTGAGTCTGGGATTATCTGGTTTTCAGCTCGGCGAATGTCAGACTTTGATAAATATTATAACAACTCCTCTGATCTACAATTCAGCTTGTGATGCCCGTTTTCTGATTTCGCTGTAGTTCAGTGAGTAAATCGTTTTCTTCGTGAGCGGCAGGTCATGAGAGGTACTAGAAACGAGAGACAGATTCACAAAGATATAACTTATTATTTTAGAAATACACGCGGTAACTTATTTCTGTTATTCATATCAGCAATATACGGTCACCTCGCGAGAAATCCGCTCTCACTGCTGCAACCTTAGCCTTGTCGAAAATGAGACTCGTTAGAGTTGACGTTAACAGCCGAGCGTTTAATTGACTGAGACGTAAACAGCCGAGCGTTTGGTTGACTGAGATTAAGAAAGCAGCTGATCATGATGCTGTACAACTTCAGCTCTGTCGTCACTAGCATGTAGATAGGATTGATGGAGCAAAGTTGTCATTATCAGTGGCGGATCCAGATAACTTGTTAAAGGTGGTGTGTGTGTGTGTGTGTGGGGGGGGGGGGGGGGGGTGGTGCAACCCAATGTTGTACCCTTTACACCCAAGAAAGGGGTAAGGGTGAGTTGAAGACTCAAAGATGGCAAAAATGACTTTTTAGAAAATCAACCAAAGGGATGGAGGAAGGGGAAGTGCAACCCGTCGCTATATCCGCCACTGATGTACAACCCCCGTAACTCCTCTCTAGATCCGCCACTGATGTACAACCCCTGTAACTCCTCTCTAGATCCGCCACTGATGTACAACCCCCGTAACTCCTCTCTAGATCCGCCACTGATGTACAACCTTCGCAACTCCTCTCTAGATCCACCACTGATGTACCCACTGATGTACAACCCCTGTAACTCCTCTCTAGATCCGCCACTGATGTACAACCTTCGCAATTCCTCTCTAGATCCGCCACTGATGTACAACCCTGTAACTCCTCTCTAGATCCACCACTGATGTACAATCCTTTAACTCCTCTCTAGATCCATCACTGATGTACAACCCCCCGTAACTCCTCTTTAGATCCACCACTGTTGTACAACTCCTGTAATTCCTCTCTAGATCCACCACTGATGTACAACCCCGTAACTCCTCTCTAGATCCACCACTGATGTACAATCCCGTAACTCCTCTCTAGATCCGCCTCTGAACATGCAAGGTAAATTAGAATAGGAATTGGGACAGCATTCTACTGCAATCAAGTATTGGAGTTTTCACAACGATTTCTTCTATTGGAGAACATTTTCATTTCCAAATTGATATCAACAAGCACCGAAGCCAGTATGTAATTAGGTGAGAGATATAACAACGGACCCCCCCCCCCCCCCCCCCCCCCCCCCCCCCCCCCCCCCCCCCCCAGTACAAAGGGCAAATTAAAACAAAATGCTTAAATCACTTCCGTAGGCAAGTTTAAATTACCTGTATTACTTGTATATTAAAATCGTTTTGAAATAAATGAATCTAGGCACAAACCGGTACATTGAGCGTACAGCGCCTGAGCTTAATTAAGCGAGTCATCATTACATCATTAGATATACAGTGAACAATCAAATGATGACTCATTGCCATACACTGAATGTTCGTTGTGTCATTTTTCTATAGAACATATATCTTCACATTGTGTAGGGGTTACACTTCACGTACAAATCCTTGACAGTTAGTAGTTTTCATTTAAGTCTCCATTGAAGGCAGACTACTAGGTATATAGATGTAATTATATGGACGACAGATTGTCCGGCGTATCAAATCATGACTAGTTTACCTGGTAAGTGCAGGGTCTGAGAAAATGTGCTATTAAATGAATATCGGCGAGGGATTTTTTGGTAAAACCTCTCCTTGTTTTGAGTTTTTCGGTCATGTCCCTCTATCGCCAGAAAAATGTTGGCTTATCGTCGTCTGTATGTTTCTAATAACCTTGACAACTAACAGCAACAGTTTGCACTTCACCCAAATCTGCGAATTATATCATAGCCATTGCATTACTGCTGTTGTTTTTAGCAAACGAAATTCCGTAGGTCCCAAACCGACTTTTTAATAACGATGTTTGTCAAAGGTGCAATTCTTTGATTGACAGTGTAAAGATGTGTGCCTTGATAATGCCGTTCTGCTTCATACTGTGGGGGTTGAAGATGGTATACAGGGGTGAAATTAAAGTACGTACAGCTGCAACGTCATAGTAACTTTAATGGCACCTTTATTTCCTAAGAGACATAATTTTTCCTGGTGGAAAACCAACAATCTGGACATTGCTATATATATTTACATTTCTAATGTTTTTCACTTCGATATCTTTATCAATTGTTCTCATAATTGTTAACAGTGTGCGTATGAATCTTGATAAATTTAGTACATCTCTTTTAATGGCTGGGAATTCAGATGAAATGAAAGTAGAATGTAACTATAAAAAATAACAAATACAATCAATGTACCAGTGGTTCTTGAGATTTTTTTAAAATAACGCCACCATATTTTTGCATATTTGTGATATCTCCCCTTGGAGAAGGGCGTTGCCCTTCATTTGAACAAACTTTAATCCACTTTACCCAAGAGTGCGTTTTGCCAAGTTTGGTTGAAATTGGTCCAGTGATTCTAGAGAAGAAGTCAAAAATGTGAAAAGTAATTGCAATTTACTAATTTAGTAATAAAATAAACTTTAAAAAAAAATGTAATTGACACAATCAAAATTTGTTAAAACTTATTTTTGAAATACAATTAGACTAATTGAACGGTTAATTTTTTCAATATACTTTTCATATACAAAATTATGTGTTTGTTTTTAAAATGTCCATTTATACTTTTAATTTAATATCTATCACATTTAAACGTATAAACACAAATATCTGTAGTTTCTTATTCTATTTCATATATTTATATTACTAAACATCAGACAAAAATATTTGGGTATACTACTAATGGTGTACCGACAGATTGTTCATTCTCTTCAATAGACAGGCAACCAGTGATTTCAAAATTAGGTTAAGACACTGTAAATGTTGCCATGTTTTATAAATTTATGCAAATTAGATCAAAAATAGTTTTGTACAAATCATTTCGTATGGAAAATATGTTAAATTTTTAAACCATTATAAACAAGTGCGAATTTGTTTGCACTGCCAATCTAAATAGCGTCCGAGTAGATTTCATTTGAAAAGGAATGAATCACCAACAGGAGCGATAAAAATTACATGAAACATACGCTGTAAGTTGTTAAATACACTCCTGTGTTATATATATATATATATATATATATATATATATAGAGAGAGAGAGAGAGAGAGAGAGAGAGAGAGAGAGAGAGGTCTAGCTCTATTTGGACTGAATTTTTCATGAATATTCATGGAGTTGTATTTCTGCAATAAATGTGAAACTTAATTTATTAATTTATTTCATTTCTAAATCCTGGTGTTCGTGAATCATGCTCCGTGCTGGGAAACAGTGTATTGACTGAAACATTCATCTATATAATCCTCAGCAAGCTTAAGACCCTGATAAGTCAGAGTCCTAAAATTTGAAAATTATGGGGGAGGGTACTTCTCTTCCGTTCGAAATTAATTTTACACCTACAAATATTTTCACACATCTTTTTACATTTAATCATGCCAACCCCAAAATAACTACCATGATTTAAAAACAGTTTAGACAATTTTGTCTTTCGTAAGGACACTTGTTACCAAAAAAAAAAATCAAAAAAAAAAAAAATCGATGCATGGGTTGATATCTATTTTTTGCATATTGTGGTTGTAATTGGTACAAATATAAAATACCTAATGTTTAAGGAACTTGTAAATTTCCTGTGATGTTCAAAAGCCGTGATATGTATCCCTTACCTATATAACGCTACAAAAATGTTACCCACTGTATTAGACATAATGGAGAAATGGAAGGCAAAAAAGATTCCATTCTAGGAAATGCATTCATTTTACTTATATACTGAAGGGAGGGGGGTATATATTCTGTATTTCAAATCTAATAATCTGATCTGAACAGAAAATGAAATTCTGATCTCCTCATGACAATTTCGATCGACCAACCGAGTTTTCACAGAGATGATCAGATATTGTTAAATCAGAAATTACTGTTTTAGTAAATTAATTGTGTTTCCAATCAGATTTACCCTTTTACATGATACACGGAGATTAACTGATATAGTTTGTAAATGTCTGTCCAGGATATCCGTAAGTTATGGAGACACAGAACAAAGCTCACTCTACATGGAGTCCGTGTTACTTTAGTCTGTGTGTGGTCACCTTGCTTTTCTGTGTAAAATACATGAAGAAAAATCTTCTCACAACTCGACACATTGCCTGGTGAAAAAAAAAATTAATTCAAACGTTAAACAACTCGTCACATTGCCTGGTGAATAAAAATTAATTCAAACGTTAAACTGCATTTTGTTCAGAGAACACGTCTCTATAATTACGCAATGTAGTCAAAACTCTAGCATTCCATTTTCTCACCATTTTAGTAACAAGCCTATTTTATCATGCACTTAATAAACCTTATACCCCTGATATCAATAGGGCAGACGACAACCACGCGTCTGACTGGACGAAACTTAGATCTCTCTATATATTTTGATAAATGTTTAAAATTACAGGATATTCTGATTCAAGAGTTTAAAAGTTGTCAAGTGAACGCTCCCAACAGGAAAACGTTGATTATATAAAGTATGTATCATTACAATGAGATAAAATTATGTGTATATAGAGATCGGGAAATAGATAAAGCTAGGTTTGTTTTTGGAATAAACAGGAAGAAAATCCCCGGAAAAAATGTCCACAAATGAGAAACTGCACATGGCATGCGCCCGCATTTTTGAGTACGTTCCTTTAAACAGTAAACACTATTCCAACGATTGTTTTTTGTTTGTTTGAAATGATATTCTTTATACCCTGTAATTTGTAAAATTCTTATAGATGAATTAAAATTTTGAATGTTAGAAAAATGAAATCTGAAAACGATTAAACACAACCATTGTATCTGACTTATAAGACCCCTGATATTAAATGGTGAATGCATGTTTTGACGTCATACATGTATGTAAAGAAATCAGAAAACAATTCTATATCGGATGTTGCCGTCAGGAAAAACTTACACGGGCGTTTATTTTTCTATGGACGGAGAGTAAAGTAAATTTATATGACACCCATGTAAATGTTTCTAAATTTCAGAGTATGTCACTGTGTTGTAAATATTTATCTAAAGTTCCTTGCATTGCACCCTATCCATTGGGTGACCCAAATCAAGCTATATCTACCATTATCGCGTTCGTCAATTTAAATTCAATTATCTTGTAAATCTCTGTTCTCTTTTAAAAGTTAACTAGGTCAACCAGAAGGACACTACAGGTGACTCACTACATGACATGCCTTTCCGTATAATTCTGCAACAAACAGAAAAACATTAATCAAATTATGTAAATTTTTCAGATTATCACAGAGAGCTAGTTCTCCAGGTTAAACTGTCATATTCTTTTTTATTTTTTGGTTAACCCTTTTCACTCATGTTTGTCTTGTAATATCTGAATTAATATCCTTTTCAATGCTTTACTTTATCTTGCTGGGAAAATAAAAGATAAATTATTATACAGCTTCAGACTCGTCTTATTATTCTGGTTATAAGCGTATTATTGGTGGAAACCTCCTAAACAAATCAATAATTATTAAGTGTTCATAATGCAAAAGAACGATGTAATTAAGGAAAGTTTATATTCAAATTAAACTTCGTACGCTACTTTAATGTAACTAACCCTAACCCTATACTCCAACCAGTTAGATCTATCCTACAACCAGTTAGAGCCTTGGTTAACGTCCCCCCCCCCCCCCCCCCCCCATAGTATCTCGCCGTGAACCTCTAGCATGCCGGCGTAACCCTAACACTAAACCTGAAGGGGAAAAGATAGTGTAAACTGCCGTTCAGATATTGAGGACGAATTTTACTTTGTTTTGAAATGTTCTTACTCTAAATAAAACTTCCTAGGAGACATATTAAGATGTATTACTGGAAAGGAAAGTAGCGTAGTTTTTAGAAATGTCTTCATTATGCTGTAAATTACGCAATACTATTCTTGAATAGCATTCTCTGTAAAATTACACCAATAGTACGCCATACAATAGTGTACCTTGAGCAATAAAGAAAATTACAGCTAACTTCAGAACGAGCTCTCCTTGTCCTATTGCACTGAATTTTCCAGATGCCATTTACGAGAGAATAATCTCATAATAGCTATCGAGACAGGCCCCTGTAATTTTGGGATAGATCGTAACTAAAAGTAGAGATTTTGAGGTTAGAAGGTAAGGGTCTTAACGACACACGTTACAAACAAACTTTTTGTTTTCAAAAATGATGAAAATGAGAACTGAATATAAGTGATACTCGTTAACAGTATATATACCACGATATCTCGCATATTTGTTTTTAATCTACTGACTTTATTTTTTTTAATTACTACTTTCAATAAATAGACAATGTTCAAAAGTAAGCCAGGTTGTCAATGGTCATAATGAGAAAGTAAAAATGAACAGTGATCAATCTCATAATTCCTATAAAGAATACAAAATTAAGAGTTGTGAAAGCACCGGCCCCTGGATATACCAAAGGTGGGATCAGGTGCCCAGGAGGAGTAAGCATCCCCCTGTTGACCGGATAGACTAAGGGTGAGCCCCCTATCCCTATCAATCAAACGGAGCAGTCCGCAGTCGATATATAATGAACTTTTACAATGTACTGGTTTTTTTGTGTGATACTAGTAAAATTTTATGGTAAAAGATTTTATCATAATAGTTTAAGAAAAATAATAACACGCATGTTTTGAAAACATGTTATTTTGTTTGTAGAACATGTCGCACGGCCACTGTTTTGTTTAAAAAAAACCGCAAAACGAGGTCGGTCTCTGACAATTTATTTATTTCAAGAGAAGGGAAAAACCTAGAAAATAAGAAAACATACTCATAAACATGCACACAAGACAATAGACAATAAAAGACAAAACATAAAGACATTAAAACATTTACGATAAATAAGATAATAAGAATATCAATACGACTGACAGTATAATTACATATAATTAACAAGTAAATGAATTACAAGATAAATGTCAATCTTACCAGGCATCCAGTATTATAAGTGAAAAATATAAAAGTTACATTGAGTGAATCGCTATGTGTTATCCAGGACTGTCCAATGTAACCGTATTGGTATAAAAATAGAGTAGGGATTTTGGCAGGGTTCTGTAACTTTATATAGTGCACGGGTTAGTAAGACATGCATAGTTAATTAGTATTCAGTAAAATCCATTGGTCTGCAGTATTACGAACTCAAACCATTGGTCAGCCAAACGTAAAGTTGAACTAAAAATAGAAATAACTAGTGATCCTAATTTTTCACAAACAATTAGAGGGCTTTCCACCCTCTGCAGTTTGAAAAAAAGATAATATCTTAGGTGATGTAAGAAAATCTTAAAGACTGATACACAGTATTTCATAAAGTAGGATGACATTTTTCTTCAACTTTATCTTTTAAATGCAGAATTTCTATCAAAACTGTAAAGACATTGAAATTTATGGATGACCTTGACCTTTGACCTTGACTTAAAGTGTAAGGTCAATGATGAAAGGTGAAGATAACGAAGATCGAAAACTGAAATCCTTGCTAATTATCTTGAATAGTATCAAAGATAATAAAGTTGAAACATTATAAAGCATCACAAAGGGGAGGTAAATGTGTCGAAATGGATATAAAGGTCTATTTGGGGTCAAATAACATTTGTTGCACTTGAAAATATTCTATTATTCTTTGAAAATAAATAAAAATTTATTTTTAATGATGACCTTGGCCTTAGAACTTAATTTCAAGGTCAAAGGTCATGGGGACTTACTGTAAGTGGTCACATGTTTCTATCTATATTAATGTAAAAGCTCTGGGCTTAAATGATGATATTGGAGAGTTTCAGGGGGAAATAACTATATTTAAGGCTCCTTGGGTCTCTACAATTAGTTTCTCACTGAAAGGGTGTTTAATGTGAATTCATCAGCGAAGGTTTTGTGTCCCTAAGGCTTTTGATTTAGAAGTAGTAGCGCTAGCAAGCTTTTTGACTCGAGCCAGTTATTCACAGAAAGGTCAAGGCTCTGAGCCCTTATTCACAAAACATCTTACGACTAAGCTGGGAAAAAAACCCCATTCTGTCTCATAATCAAATACCGATCACAAGGTCATAAGTATGTATTCAAAGCATGGATGTACTTTATATATTGATTAAGAAAATCTACAAGAAATGAAAAATTAGAAAATTACAGTGTTCGTTAATTTTGATCTTAGTCGTAAGATATTTTGTGAATAAGGGACATGAATTTTAATCAGTTACATTGAAACCAATTTAAGATGGCACTACTTATGCAAATCACATTATAAAAGTATCTCCCGCAGGATATAGGGTATAAAATATGCTATTTTCTCGTATTTTGGATGATGTTGACCTTTGAACTTGACCCAATTTTCAAGGTCAAATGTCATTGACCCCATTCCGATTAGTCACGTGCCTGTACGACCAATCGTCCTTGAGTTTGGCGTGTTTTAAATAGAAATCGTAAAACATAAGGGGCAATAACTCTAATTAAGGGTCAATAAATCCTTTTGTTTAATGCACCTATCAATTCTACTAAATGGCCTGTATAGTTCAGTAAAGGTCAGTCTGATTAAAACCAGCCCCCCCCCCCCCCCTTCTCCTATCGTCGACGATGTTTTAATCAGACTGAGTAAAGGTTTGATGCTCATCGCATTTATGGTTAAAGAGGAGTAGTGCTAACAAGGATTTTTACCAAAAGTCCAATAACTCCGTAAGGGGTTAAAGTTCGCTGGTGATATGTGGAGTACTCTATGATGAATAAGTCATAAGACAATTTTTTTTTTGACGGCAGGAAAATAATAAACAGAACAAAAACAATAGGACTATCCACAGAAAGGTGGAAAGCCCTAATAACAATAGGACTATCCACAGAAAGGTGGAAACCCCTAATTACCACCTATACAATACAAAACGTTCACACTGACTCACATACTTGAAAAACTAGTAGGTATTCAGCTATGCGCGCCAATGGGAATACCGATATAATTACAGTACATAAATATATTTCAAATAAATGACAACTGTGACATATATATAAGAAAGCAAAAATTGACAATTCTTATAGAGGCATGCGTGCTCAATATCGTTCATAGAGTTTGTTTATAAGATAGCATAGTATAACAAAAGTGAATATTTTCAAATCATGCTGTATTTTTTTAACTGATGGTTTTACCATTAAACTGTTAATACTTGTTTCCCCTCCCCACGATATACTACACATCGATCTTGATTAACTTTAGCTATGTATCTGAAAAGAAAGCGAAAATGTTGAAATGCTTTTAATGCATAAAGTGCATCGACTGCAATAAATTACCTGTGTGACTCAGGTGGCTTAACTTTTGGAATTGACTACAATGAAACTTTTCTTTTAAAAACAGTTTTGTCGACGATAAATGTAACATTAACAAGCTTGTGAATATCCCAATACACCTGGCAACCCTCACTTGTATTTTATGATCTTATTTTGCTTGTAAAACTACATTCTGCTGAGTTATCAAGTTCATCAAATTAAACGAAATAAAAATATCATCTGTGACTGAATATTTTTCATACATTCGTGATAATGAAAAATGTACATCATGCGTTTACAAAATTAGAACAAATCAATGCGGTTTTTTATTATTCAACTGGGAAAATTTAAGTGCAGTGCTGTCATTGTGACGAACTGTAAAAGAAACAGAAAGATTAACTGAAATCTTCATAATGCTGTTCGATTACGAATATTTGTGTGCATCTATCGCACATCATTTGATTCAATATACAAGGTCTATGTTTATTGTTTATGGATTTTAAAGAGCCAGTACATGTATCGAACTGGTCGCGGCTCAGTGGTAGAACGTTTGCCTTGTAACCGGGAGGTCGTGAGTTCGATCCCTGCTCGTGCCAGGACCGCATTAGATCAAGGACGTACATATAGGTAGTGATTACTCCTTCGCTAAGCGACCGGCATTTAGAAGATATCACGATTCTTTCAGATATGTCCTTAAACACAAAGGTCACGTCTAGCGACAGGTGTTGACATGTTGAAGAACCCTCACTTCTACGACCTTGAGCGCTTAGCATAGACCTAATGCAAACTCCCCGTCGAGACCTCATTACGTCACCTACGAATAGACCTCTCCTATGTGACGTAGCACAATGTACAGATTTGTATATTGTGAGTCCGCGATTATCACGCAGGCAAATAACACTAAAGAAGTAGTTCGCAGTTAAAAGTTTGAAGATATTGATATTAAGAGCATTAATATAAAAGTATGGATTTTATTTTAAACATAACATGATCAAAAGATCATTAAAAACTAGGGATACTCTGTTCAAATTATTGTGTAAAGTAATGAACTTGATGTTACGTTCTTGTTTTGAAAGTGGTTTACGCTTGACGTTATGTTTTTTCGTCATTCTACAGTGACGTCACAGTATACGGCCTAAGAAATCGCTATCCCATAATGCCCAAGTGGAAGAGTTTGGTTTGTGAGCAAACGAACTCTGGTGGAAGTTTGAGACCTAATGGTACTTCTCCTACAGCAGGTGACGTCACAATGGTACTTCTCCTACAGTTGGTGACGTCACAATGGTACTTTTCCTACAGTTGGTGACTTTCAATATGAATGAAAAATTCTACTTGGCACGTAAAACAAACAACCAAATGTAACCCCATAGTACACTGTCTGTCATAGTCTGGATCATCCCGATGTTTGTGTTGTCCGCGTATACACAAACGTCGGGATGATCCAGACTATGTCTGCTAAAGGTTCACAGTTTAGGTATCACACCGGTAATTGTCCAATCAAAAAGAACTTAATCGATTGTTCCATATATTTAAAAGAATGCTTTTTTTTTTCTTGCGCGATTTTTTTCATTTCCTCTTCTTCTTTTCTCTCAATTTTTGTACCCCTGATTAGGAAATTTTGTGTAATTTGTAGAAATAACCGAGTGTATACAAAGGAACTATTTGCTGTTGGTAGCTGAGGCTACTTCTTGAGGTGCACTCCGGCTGTTTACACACATGTGAAAAACACGTGGATTTGAGGGTAGTCTTGTTTGCAGGTAATATTTTATCTAAAATGCCGCGTAGGGTGGTGTTTTTCCGGTGTCGGGGTTAGGGTTAGGGTGGTGTTTTTCCGGTGTCGGGGTTAGGGTTAGGGTGGTGTTTTTCCGGTGTCGGGGTTAGGGTGGTGTTTTTCCGGTGTCGGGGTTAGGGTTAGGGTGTTGTTTTTCCGGTGTCGGGGTTAGGGTTAGGGTGGTGTTTTTCCGGTGTCGGGGTTAGGGTTAGGGTGTTGTTTTTCCGGTGTCGGGGTTAGGGTTAGGGTGTTGTTTTTCCGGTGTCGGGGTTAGGGTTAGGGTGGTGTTTTTCCGGTGTCGGGGTTAGGGTTAGGGTGTTGTTTTTCCGGTGTCGGGGTTAGGGTTAGGGTGGTGTTTTTCCGGTGTCGGCAAACGGGACGGGTAACACCGAACATTTCTGACTGCGTCATTCGGCATCAATTCTGCAAACTGATTTTTAATGATCCCCCCCCCCCCCTCTATAGTAATATATAGTGAAAATAATTACCGGTGTGATACCTTGAAGGAAGTTGTGAATTTCACAATTTCCCGTTTTTATACGCCCTTCTTTTGACGGGACATATTATGGTACAGCGATGTCTGTACGTCCGTCCGTTCGGAGTTTTCTCTTTATAATTTCATTTCCCATTCACATATCATGCTGAAACTTGCTGTGTAGCTTCTTCGTGGGTCACTCTAGATCATACTGCAATTTTGATCCATTTCGACCTTTTTTCCAGGAGTTTTGCCCCTTTATTTGGAAATAATTATTATATGGAGGGTACATAATTTGTCCGCCTTACTCCTCCCACAGTTTTCAAGTGAGGACCATCTTATTTTGTGGAGTGTTTGTATGGGTATTGAAGATGTGCATGTGGGATGGATTTTGATTTTCTACAATTTTTGAGAAAATTACAGGTTGTTGAACTTAGTCTATTTGGAAATTAATATTCTATGGAGGGTACATAATTTGTCTGCCCAACTCCTCCCACAGTTTTCAAGTGAGGACCATCTTATTTTGTGGAGTGTTTGTATGGGTATTGGAGTTGTGCATCTGGGGAAGGATTTTGATTTTCTTTCATTTTTGAAAAAATTACAGGTTGTTGAACTTGGTCCATTTTGAGGAAATCTCGATTTTTAAGCTAAGACTCTTGGTTCATATGAAAGTTTGTCACAACCTCATGATGGCTGATACTACCCGAAGCAAAGTTATACAAATTATAGCACAAGAAAAACACCCTATGTAAGCAGTTCACGGGCGTATTATGTACCGTTTGAACATTTCACGGGCGTATTATGTACCGTTTGAGCATTTCACGGGCGTATTATGTACCGTTTGAGCATTTCACGGGCGTATTATGTACCGTTTGAGCATTTCACGGGCGTATTATGTACCGTTTGAGCATTTCACGGGCGTATTATGTACCGTTTGAGCATTTCACGGGCGTATTATGTACCGTTTGAGCATTTCACTGGCGTATTATGTACCGGTAACCTTGTTCTCAGTCCTTTCCCTTTTCAACAGCTCAAACTCAACACTGGATATCAAAAAACACGAGGTTTGAAAAATAAAACGGTGTTTATTAGGTCATTCAACAAACATGACGCAATGCACAATGCGAAATTTCAATTATATCTAAATACGTTTGAACAACGTATTTTTTGTCGTATACAACTAGGAAATCGTAAATATTTGTATATACACCCATCTACAGAGCGGTTTTAACACTTTATACACATCCAAAAGACGTATCAAAATTTCACATCGATTTTACAATACGCATATTGCACAATACCCCCCCCCCCCTCCTCCTGCCTTGTGCAATCGTTAGATGGAATTTCCTTGACATACATAACTCTACATCTTCTTGGTTCAATGTCTCTATTGTAAATTAACCTAATTCAGCGATTTCGTATTTCTGTGTAGCGTTTAGAAATTTTATTTTATTTTATTTTCAATTTTATGTCCTAAAGAGGAATTCAGATAATTTATGGTAAATGTTCGTCAAGGTCACTCATATGAACATCAAAATATCTCCCTAACACAGAAGATTTCAAATTATTCGGTTTAAGAGTCCAACACGCGAAGTGATATTTCTGGCACGATGTACGACAGTCCCCTCCGTAGCAGGATATCAAGGCTCTGACGGCGTAAGCCATAATTCTGTTGCCGACATCTAAATCGTTGACCAAAAATTTGTGTTCAGTCATGCATATTAAGTCTGTCACTAGGTATTCTCACCGTTTTGAGCATTTTGAACACTTGCAATTCAACGTCACTATACTTAGCGCCCTTGGTATTTGGCCTACATCTTCTTTTGAACCAAAATTTAGGAAATGTTTTAGCTTAAGTTTTTTGTAATGAACAGTTAGAAGGATGATTTCTGTATGGTTTGTGTACACGTTTTAAAACGTCATATAACCCAGCCAGACTTTAATCTTATTATTTTGTTTTAACCAGTATTTAGTCATCTTAATGTGTTACCCCTGCTTTGAAGAAAGGCTAAATACGCACAACCCCTGACAGATTAGGGGTCCATTATCTGAAACACTAATCACCCGTGAGTATCAACTCGGTTTAATCTGTTAAGCGTGATTAATGGGTTCTGCTAGGATACCAAATTAACCAGATACAGATTACTTTATAGTACCTAAAATTGAATATTTTCATATAATCAAAGATCTCATTCATATGAAATAATTAGCAATTTAAAAACTGTTATGAATTAATCAACGATTAATAAGTGATTGAAATAGCAAATTTTATGATTCTTCTTTCTAATGAAACTATTTTTGAGGAAATATCTTGATTTCTTACAAAGTTATTTCAATTTAGAGTACCACACGCGCCTCATATTTTACTGATAAAACAGGCAGAAATCACGATAGTCCCAAGGGGAGGTAAATCACCAGTTACGTAAGTTATCTTGCTCCGATCGCAATGTGCATACTAAAGATGAATGAAACGGGCACCTGCTGTGTAAATTTGACGTGTTTTATGGAAATTTAGTTTTGTTCTATACAAGCTCTATCACTGGCCAGGAAGTGCTTGTCTAGATCGTGGTGTATTGTCATTCGAATTCTATACATTGTAAAGTGGGAGAGCACAAATTTCAGAGAACTAGAAAAGCAGAAAGGGAACAAAGATTGCACCCAAACCATTTAGTCGACCCACGGGCTGACTGATTGTGTGGAGACATTTACTGAAAATGGGCAAACTTGAAATCAGGGGTTTTAATCGATCGGTCGTACAGCTGCCAACACGCTTCCAGCAAGAAATCCTTATTACAAATATATTTGAGATTTACAGACTTTGAAATGTAAGCCTCTGGCCGACTCTCAACTATCACAGGACTTGAGCTGCGTACACGATGCTTCCCTTGCGCGAAATTCTTATCAACAGTTTCCCCGTCTGTCTCTTAATGCATTAAATTCACACGAGCAGAACATCAGAAGATGTTAATACAATCATATGATTAAAAAACAATCCTCAACTCGCTGTCGGATCAATTGTGATTTACGTAAAATGTTTCACACATTATCAATATTATCATGTGAGCTTAGATCAAGGGGTGACGTCACATTCACCGACTTCTCTCGCTAGTTTGTTTGCAGTGCACTAGATCCTATTTGAACGGCAGGACGGAGTTTATATTGTTACGTGAAAATGATGTCAACATAACACACACGTGTACATTTAGATGTCGTAAATATCGAATGTTGTCGTAAAATAGGCACGGCAATCGTAACATCACTCGGCCTATTCCGTCAAGTTGACAAGCAATCTCGGATGTAGGCCCAAGGATGCAAATATTTTCATGTTGAAAACCGGCGTATTAGCAACTACGTGGGACAAATGCGATAGAAACAACAATATATTTTCTGTCATTCTTTTTTTAAATCCTAAATATCTTAAGGTAGCTCATTACACCAAAATTTTATTTAATGGCTCTTTAAAACACCTCTTATGAAGTCATTTATGATTTCACTATCAAAAGAACTCACAATTATTTCATATGAATTTGTTTGTGATTTTTTTCCGGAATGATAAAAGGTGTTTTGTTTGCAATAAGAGATTCTAGAGTCCACATATCATTTCGCTGTGATTTGGTGCATGCTGTGAGATTCTAGAGTCCACATTTCACTGTGATTTGGTGCATGCTATCAGATTCTAGAGTCCACATTTCGCTGTGATGTGGTGCATGCTGTGAGATTCTAGAGTCCACATTTCGCTGTGATGTGGTGCATGTTGTGAGATTCTAGAGTCCACATTTCGCTGTGATGTGGTGCATGTTGTGAGATTCTAGAGTCCACATTTCGCTGTGATGTGGTGCATGTTGTGAATATCAAACAAAGCATGCCTAAACGACTGAGATAGACGTTCTAATTTTTAAAATAAAAATATTATTTATGAATATTCATTTATGACTACAATTTTATACCATTTGGTTTATTATTTTGCATCGGCGAACTTTGTTTATATTTAGAGTTCTATATACCTTTACTCTTTAATAGTAAGTACAAACCCTAGTAGTCCCGTGGGGATCCGGGTTAGATTAGGTCCCCAATACCCCACCCCCGAGGATCCGGGTTAGAGTAGGTCCTCAGTACCCCACCCCCGGGGATCCGGGTTAGAGTAGGTCCTCAGTACCCCACCCCCGGGGATCCGGGTTAGAATAGGTCCTCAGTACCCCACCCCGGGGATCCTGGTTAGAGTAGGTCCTCAGTACCCCACCCCCGGGGATCCGGGTTAGAATAGGTCCTCAGTACCCCTTCCTTGTCGTAAGAGGCGACTAAATGGGCCGGTCTATCGGATGAGACTGTAAAAATCGAAGTTTCGTGTTACAGCAGGTGTGGCACGATAAAACCCCCTCTCTGCTCAAAGGGCATAAGCACCGAGCATAGGCCTAAATTTTACAACCCTTCACCGGCAGTGGTGACGTCTCCATATGAGTGAACAATTAGAGGGACAACATACAACAAACCCAAGTGATGCTATTGTCTGTAGCCTGAACGCTAGTAAACTGAATGCTGAACCCAAGTGATGTTATTGTCTGTAGCCTAAACTCTAGTAAACTGAATGCTGAACCCAAGTGATGCTATTGTCTGTAGCCTGAACACTAGTAAACTGAATGCTGAACCCAAGTGATGCTATTGTCTGTAGCCTGAACGCTAGTAAACTGAATGCTGAACCCAAGTGATGCTATAGTCTGTAGCCTGAACGCTAGTAAACTGAATGCTGAACCCAAGTGATGCTATAGTCTGTAGCCTGAACGCTAGTAAACTGAATGCTGAATATTTTGTCTTCTTATCTATGAAAAACTGTTGAACGTATAGATTTTTTTTTAAAACTTTGACATAACTTATTATATCAACCGGTTGCAGTAGTTCAGTGGTAGAGCGTTCGCTTTGTAACCAGGAGATCGTGAGTTCGAGTCTTACTTATGCCATGACCGCGTCTAACCTACGGTGTTGATTAGGTCAAACTCTCGACAGTTAAACGTGAAGATCACGAGTTTTTCGGATAGTCCATTAAAAACGGAAGTCCTGTTTTGCAGCAGGCGTTGGCACGTTATAGAACCCTAACTGCTGTGGCCCCGGGTGCTCAACATAGGTCTAAATTTGTGTTACTTCACCTCCAGGTGGTGACGTCTCAGTATGAGTGAAATGTTTTCAACGGGACTTAACCCCCCCCCCCCAAAAAAAAACCCACCAAAAACCAATACATTACCATATCCTATTAACTAAAATAATGTAATGTGTTTTGTAGGTTCGACCACGAATGAAGTAGATATATATACAATTTTCCTTACGCTACTTGGCGTATTCTACTGATTGGATTTAAATAAAATAATAGAACAGAATCAATAATAATCAACAACACAATGATTTAAACTGATCTTCTATATTTATCTGGTTTTTCTCTGTTATCTCTCTGTGCTCTGAGCCTAGGTCTGAAACTTACATTTGAGCCTTAGCTCCCAGACCTATTTCTAAACACTGGGTTTCAAACACCCTATTAATACACTTTGCTCCTTTTTATTCAGCAAGAATTTATGATACCCAAATGGTCCGTCTTCAGCAATTTGAGACACCGCAAATGAGTAGTCATAAATACCTTACCTCCAAGCACGTCTTCACTATACGACAACTTCTTCCAGAATGACCCACCGATCCTGAATAAGACCGCTTTATATAGTTTCCCTAAATCTGCTGAGTAAGATCTAGATCATCTTAACGTTTGGAACATTGTCCGAACACAGGAGATAACATATGATTAAAAAAAGAATAATTCAACCTTGATTATCTAATTTGCATATGATTAACTTGATCAACGGAATTTCACTACAATAAAATAAAACAAAGAAACCGTGGGTGCACGTGAAATGGACCTGCCTATACCTGTACAATGTTTGGTTGTAGATTATATGTACTATACACCTCCTTCCAGTTTCATGTGGATATTTCTGTAGTCCCGATTCTTTAGCTGCATGTGATAAAAGTAATTTAACCTGTTGACTGTACTGAACATAAAGACGTGGGATTTAATGAAAGCGAGAATGGCACAGATTTAACGACACTTGCTTTTTAAAAACAAATAATGAAAATGAAATTACGTCTAAGTTTTTATAAGAAAAATGAATGCAATTTACTGTCTGGAATGTAAGCTATTTTTATTTATAGTCCAAATAAGGTGGGGGTGGGGGGTATAGAGTTGTATATAATGTAGGAAGGTTAACATATATATATTTCAACTTTTATATAGGAAAAAATTCAGATGAAGATTTCACATTTATTCCAAAGCGCTTTCGCTCTACGGCTCTTCAGTCCACTTTAAAAAAAAAAATGTTTTTTAAATTCCACTGAAGAGCCGTAGAGTGAAAGCGCTTTGGAATAAATGTGAAATCTTCATCTGAAATTTTTTCCTATATTTTGCCTATACCAAGGACTTACTTTATTCTAATATATATATCAACCCAGGGATCCATATATTTGTTTGTATCAGTTGTCCTTAAGAACTTCTCAGCTTGAGGACCCCCCCCCCCACCCCCGTCACATGTTAAAATTCATTAATTTTACCCTCATTTTTCGTTTAAAAATTACATCAATGAATGCAGATTACATTGTGTGTCTTAAGATTAAACTAAAATGTATTTTTAGAATTATGACTTCAACCTAAGAATTGACATTATTGATCAATTTCAATATTTTTAGGCATTTTACTCAGATGGGCAATTCAACACATCATGTTAAATGACAAGGGGATTCCCCAGCGAGGAGCCTGACCCCGAGACTATGGCTACTGACCCCGAGACTACGGCTAATTTCATCCAATCTTATCCCCTGAGGTCACCTGCTAACCAACATTCAATGGCGGAGACAGTGTATTGCACCAGGTAGACACAACAATGGAAACTTAAGAAATATCCACAGGTGCGACCAGAGATTCGATCACGACTGATAACTGGGGCCAAAGAAAGGGAGTTCTAATGTATATATTTTTTCTTCTCAAAAGAATTGCATTATTTACTGATATCAACATTTTTACTTACAAAACTTCAACATGTAAATTTGTATACCCAGTAAATACAATATCGAAACAAATAAAATGCATATTCATACGAGTTTAATAATATATTAAAACAGAATTAATTTTCCTCCTGAATTCCAAATAATACATGTTATACGCAATGTGTATTTTAGTGTGCAGAACACAAGCCACAATTACACTGCGCGTGTTTTCTGTAAGCTGTAGATGTAAGATATCCAAACAGAATTCTACAGTTACCTTTAACACGGTTATATTCTCGTTCTTTACTTATGTCGATATTTTATCTACCGCCCTGAGGATACCGGAAGCAAGACCGTAAAAATGCAAGTCAAACGACATAAAATTTTCAAACTGTACCATTATGTCAAGGTAATCGTCCTAGGATCCGTTTTAATTCATTAAATTTAACTAAGCCGGTTTCAACAATGTTGGATATAGTCATTAAATATTTCACGCCATTGATCATTTGAACATTCCTCCGGACGAGATGACACAAATAATGAGAGAGAAACCTCTAAAATATGTGTCAGTTACACACAAACATAATCTATTATCTAGATTAATTTGTGTGTTATTTTCCTCGTTGTAATTAAATTATTTTCAGTCTACGTATTACACAATTTAGATGCGTAATTTCGACACTGCGAATTAGAAAGGACAATACACGTTCGCGAAAGTTACGTCCCTTGTCCGCCATCTCCCGGATAAAAATCGTATTTCCCTACGTTGGCCTTTGTAATTTTCCAATCTGTAGCTTTGACATCTGTTATTTTTCCATCAATCGCAGTTAACTACAATATGCCCCAGATTGGGGCAACCCATTAACTTGTATGAAAACTTGGTAATTGGCTAAAATTCAAAGTAATAACATCTTACATTTGGTAAGGTAAAGAAGGAAAACTTGGTTTTTCACCGACTGACCTTTGGCTGACCCCGCAAAGGGACGTAACTCGCGGCGAAGTGTTGATACGTGTATTGTCTTCAAAGTAAAGCAACCACAATACCAATGGTCAATTTCTGCTTCCATGGTCAGTTTCTGTATCAATGGTCAGTTTCTGTATCAATGGCCAGTTTCTGCATCAATGATCAGTTTCTTATCAATGGTTAGTTTCTGTATCAATGGTGAGTTTCTGACCAGTTTAGGCTGTTGCATTGATTTCCTGTTCAAGCCGCTCGCTCTTTTGCTCCATCGTGTCAAAGACGAAGATGCGAACGAGCTACAGTAGGAAGCTGTGCGGGCGAAGGAGCGAAACAAATATCGTTCATTCGCACTTTCACTTTCGCCCCTTTGCCTTCTTATTTTCGCATTCGGAAGTTGTCAATACGCTTTGCCTTCGCATTTTCGCATTCGGAAGTTGTCGATACGCATGCGTGACACCAGAAGAAATGGAGCCTGGTAATGCCACTGAAGATGACTACAGCAACACACGTTTAAGTGTATCCATTTCTGAAGTCTCTTGTTTTAAATTTTCAAGGTAAAAAAAAAAAAAAAAAAACAACCCATGAGGGAAAGAACCGCGACGTTTCAAGCTAACACGCTCCATAAAAAGTATACAGGGGCCACGGTTTGAACGGTTGCAGTTCATACCTTTATGTATTTTCAAAAATGAAATTCATTTTTTATATTTACATTCACCTCGCTCATTGAAGGATAAAGACTGATAACTTTTGGACGCTAATAGTATTATGATAAATATTTGAATTAAACACATATTTTAAACCCCTCTGTTCCAGGATGGACGAATCATTTATCTACAATGTTTGAAAACATTTCCTCATTAAATAAATTAACTGGATTTTGAAAGAGCAATTTTTAAAAAATCAAAATATGAATAAACGTCATGATGATTTCAAATTCCTACTCCTCCTACAATTTATGAATAATTTCATCGGGACTTTCTACAAATGAAAACTACACAGAAATGTGTAATTCTGTATATCGATATGTTACATTGCTAACAAAAGATGTCACATGATGATTAGTTAATTTTGATATACCACTTTCCCTACAGTTTTTGTATGACGACTACATAGAGTTACACACTTTCATGTATTCAATATAGACACTATTGCTAAAAAACTTTCATATTTCGTTTCTCAAATCGATTTTATACGCTATTCCTCTTTAAAAAAAAAAACCAGTAGAGCTACAGTCAGACAGAGTTTGTGTGTAGGAGTTACTGTCTATTTAGTACCTGACCAGTAGAGCTACAGTCAGACAGAGTTTATGTGTAGGAGTTACTGTCTGTCTATTTAGTACCTGACTAGTAGAGCTACAGTCTGACAGAGTTTGTGTGTAGGAGTTACTGTGTATTTAGTACCTGACCAGTAGAGCTACGGTCTGACAGAGTTTGTGTGTAGGAGTTACTGTCTATTTAGTACCTGACCAGTAGAACTACAGTCTGACAATAGGAGTTACTGTCTATTTAGTATCTGACCAGTAGAACTACAGTCTGACAGAGTTTGTGTGTAGGAGTTACTGTCTATTTAGTACCTCACCATTAGAGCTACAGTCTGACAGAGTTTGTGTGTAGGAGTTACTGTCTATTTAGTACCTGACCAGTAGAACTACAGTCAGACAGAGTTTGTGTGTAGGAGTTACTGTCTGTCTATTTAGTACCTGACCAGTAGAACTACAGTCTGACAGAGTTTGTGTGTAGGAGTTACTGTCTGTCTATTTAGTACCTGACCAGTAGAACTACAGTCTGACAGAGTTTGTGTGTAGGAGTTACTGTCTGTCTATTTAGTACCTGACCAGTAGAGCTACAGTCTGACAGAGTTTTTGTGTAGGAGTTACTGTCTATTTAGTACCTCACCATTAGAGCTACAGTCTGACAGAGTTTGTGTGTAGGAGTTACTGTCTATTTAGTACCTGACCAGTAGAACTACAGTCAGACAGAGTTTGTGTGTAGGAGTTACTGTCTGTCTATTTAGTACCTGACCAGTAGAACTACAGTCTGACAGAGTTTGTGTGTAGGAGTTACTGTCTGTCTATTTAGTACCTGACCAGTAGAACTACAGTCTGACAGAGTTTGTGTGTAGGAGTTACTGTTTGTCTATTTAGTACCTGACCAGTAGAGCTACAGTCTGACAGAGTTTGTGTGTAGGAGTTACTGTCTGTCTATTTAGTACCTGACCAGTAGAGCTACAGCCTGACAGAGTTTGTGTGTAGGAGTTACTGTCTATTTAGTACCTTACCAGTAGAACTACAGTCTGACAGAGTTTGTGTGTAGGAGTTACTGTCTGTCTATTTAGTACCTTACCAGTAGAACTACAGTCTGACAGAGTTTGTGTGTAGGAGTTACTGTCTGTCTATTTAGTACCTGACCAGTAGAGCTACAGTCTGACAGAGTTTGTGTGTAGGAGTTACTGTCTGTCTATTTAGTACCTGACCAGTAGAGCTACAGCCTGACAGAGTTTGTGTGTAGGAGTTACTGTCTATTTAGTACCTTACCAGTAGAACTACAGTCTGACAGAGTTTGTGTGTAGGAGTTACTGTCTATTTAGTACCTTACCAGTAGAACTACAGTCTGACAGAGTTTGTGTGTAGGAGTTGCTGTCTATTTAGTACCTTATCAGTAGAACTACAGTCTGACAGAGTTTGTGTGTAGGAGTTACTGTCTATTTAGTACCTTACCAGTAGAACTACATTCTGACAGAGTTTGTGTGTAGGAGTTACTGTCTATTTAGTACCTGACCAGTAGAACTACAGTCTGACAGAGTTTGTGTGTAGGAGTTACTGTCTGTCTGTTTAGTACCTGACCAGTAGAGCTTCAGTCTGACAGAGTTTGTGTGTAGGAGTTACTGTCTATTTAGTATCTGATCAGTAGAACTACAGTCTGACAGAGTTTGTGTGTAGGAGTTACTGTTTGTCTATTTAGTACCTGACCAGTAGAGCTACAGTCTGACAGAGTTTGTGTGTAGGAGTTACTGTCTGTCTATTTAGTACCTGACCAGTAGAGCTTCAGTCAGACAGAGTTTGTGTGTAGGAGTTGCTGTCTATTTAGTACCTCACCAGTAGAACTACAGTCTGACAGAGTTTGTGTGTAGTAGTTACTGTCTGTCTATTTAGTATCTGACCAGTAGAGCTACAGTCTGACAGAGTTTTTGTGTAGGAGTTACTGTGTATTTAGTACCTGACCAGTAGAACTACAGTCTGACAGAGTTTGTGTGTAGGAGTTACTGTCTGTCTATTTAGAAGCTGACCATTAGAACTACAGTCAGACAGTGTTTGTGTGTAGGAGTTACTGTCTATTTAGTATCTGACCAGTAAAACTACAGTCTGACAGAGTTTGTGTGTAGGAGTTACTGTCTGTCTATTTAGTACCTGATCAGTAGAACTACAGTCAGACAGTGTTTGTGTGTAGGAGTTTCTGTCTGTCTATTTAGTACCTGATCAGTAGAACTGCAGTCTGACAGAGATCTCTGATTCCCTCCTCTTTTTATCATCAATGATGGGCTAAACTTCAGCTTAATTCAGTCGAAAGCTGCAATTCTTTGTATGATTTTGTTTCTCTGTAGCGTTTTAACAGGGAATGACAATTAATATCGAAGGCCTTTCCCGTACTCAAACTTTTTTTTTTTTTTTTTTTTTTTTATAAACTTTGATCATTTAATTATCCTTAGGAGAAACAATTAAGGATGAATCACGTGATACAAATCACGAGACTTCTGAGGGGGAAAGGGCAAACGTTACATATACATGATGCGTGTTTATGAATACATGTGTTTCTTGTTTAAAGTTTTAATATTCGTAAAAAGATTTTTACACTGGTGGTCACGTCTGAATGAAGAGGGTATTCCCCGGCTGACAGCGCTGACTATAGATAGATGTAGTAAACTGTTATTCGGTGATAATAGCCATGAATAATGGATTAAAATGCCAGGGATGAAGATGTTTGGATATGTTTACAAATATATGCTCCATATTCATTTATGATTTTCTAAAATACACTTTACAGATTTTATCCATTGAGGGTCGAATGTTAATCGTTAAATGTTAATGGTTATTGGAAAACAAGATTCATGGATTGCATCAGGTATACAAAATACCCCCCCCCCCCCCCCCCAGGGTTTTTGAATTACATATACATATATACTTGTGTCATGGTACGTAGATGGCAGAATATATGAGGAGACACATACAGATATTACTGGCAATATTTATATTTTACGTCGGATACTACACACATTTATACACAACGTACATGTGTATGTACGGATTTCTAACATGTATATAACACTTGTGGTTTTCGTTTGAAATCCTATCCCATGAAATCCGACATGTTACAATATGTACAACAGGCTTGCACTGTGTAGTTTGTTTTTTGTGTTTTGGAGTGGGGGATGTAAACAAGCGTGATTATGTAAATTAATTGTTTCAAACGGTGTATACCGGGGTGATTTCCCTCGATGTATTTTTAAAACATGAAAAATAAAACAAAATACGCATAGTCAAAATCAGCAGATGTTTTATAGAAAATCACTAAACGAAATGAAAAAAACCCAAACAGATCAGACTTTTTTTTTCAAATTATAAAACCTGGTAATACATACACTGACATACAGCTTATTCATGTAACGATGTTTACTCTCCGTGAGTATTCAGTATGGAGAAAATTACAAATGTCTGGCTTATTCATGTAACGATGTTTACTCTCCGTGAGTATTCAGTATGGAGAAAATTACAAATGTCTGGCTTATTCATGTAACGATGTTTACTCTCCGTGAGTATTCAGTATGGAGAAAATTACAAATGTCTGGCTTATTCATGTAACGATGTTTACTCTACTCTCCGTGAGTATTCAGTATGGAGAAAATTGCAAATGTCTGGCTTATTCATGTAACGATGTTTACTCTCCGTGAGTATTCAGTATGGAGAAAATTACAAATGTCTGGCTTATTCATGTAACGATGTTTACTCTTCTCTCCGTGAGTATTCAGTATGGAGAAAATTACAAATGTGTGGCTGGATACATCAATTATCTATGCAGGATCTCCACTTTCATTCGATCATCTTTATCGAGGTTTTTAATATTGAAAATTACTGAAAACGACTACAAATGAGAAATCTCGTCAATTAATTGTTTAGATCAATATACAAGCTCTACTTATACATGAACCTTTCATGTCAATATAGGCGAAATGCAGTCGTGTACAAATAATATTGAAGATTAATTTTATCTTAAATACATATTATTCGTACAGTAGAATGATTTGAGAAACTTATGACGGAAAGAATATTGTTTCTCCGATAGGCCGTGCAGTGTAGATGAACTTTTAACCATTTATAGTGTCCACTTTTTTTTAGCATGACGAATACCTGTATGTTTTCTAGAATACCAAACATCAAAAAGCCCCCCGTTTATTGAACAATTCAGTTAGGAAAACCCCGTTTTTATCTATAGAGGGTTTTAAACATCAATTAGTTCAGTACATTCAACGTCTTTAGTTCAATTTATCAAAATACGTGTATATAATACATGTACATATTTTGATGTGTTACATAGTGTTTGGTATAAATGACTTATTTAATTCAGCATACTGTAGCACCCCCTGTTTAAATAATTAACTACTTCGTATTTTGCCTATTACATTCATTGGTCACCCGCAAAAGTTGACAAAGTTACCGTAAAACGAAAAGAAGTCGGAAATAAATCTCGATAATACACGACAGATGATTTCAAACTTTTTTCTGTGAAATATCTTGTGATATTTTTCACTTTAAGCCCTTTTTGAAATTTTCCATGACTGAAATTCTTTAATATCCCAACATTCCATCATTGATTTTTCACAAAGTGACAAAATCAAACCCGACCCATGGCCCTACGATGCACGTCATTTCAGTATTGTGGTCGTTATCTAAAATTTGTAATAACAGGGGATCGTGATAAAAATGATGAAATTGGAAGAAAAAACGTCAATTACTTTTCCCTAAAACGATATTCGAAATGAACATCACTGCCGACCACGTGTTTAGTGGGCGGGGACAGTAACGACTTGCCTCCCGTTCTCTTCATTTTCTGTCATCCATTTGTCGTGATGTTTTTATTATCGAAAAGACTGCACCAAACACAAAAGTACATCGATTTTTCAATATACATATACTGCTTGTGGTACATCCATGTTTACTCATCAAGTTCGAGTAACTTCAACGATAAAATCCTTTTTAAATTTTGATAAGAAATATAAAAGTATTGCCATGTTTGAACTATATTATCTATAAGTGGGTAGTTTATTGTTTTCCGTCACGGATGCGGATCTGTCTAAAGTTACACCATTATTACATATATATTCTGGGGTGAATAAAACCCAACCAACTTTATATTCCTAAATACAGAACCAGCGACAAAATATATTTGTATCAGCATTTAATAAAAAAAACAACAACAGTAGCATCACAGAAAGCAATAGGATTTCTTCACAACAGAGTATTATATTCAACATATATAAATTAAATATAACATGTACAATATTCGATACACATTTGTAACAATAGATATTAGTATAACCTGTTCTCTATTCGCCAAACAAAGCCAGTAATTTTCCCACAGAGTCTTTAATTAATTCTAAGGTCCGGTAGATCCTGATACAGTACCGCGCACAGACACCGATACACAGTAGCAGGCCTTTTGCATTCATGGCCTGGTGTGAGTAAGAATTTCCGCTCAGTGTCCAAGACACAAAACTGTCACAGTTGTTATGGAACACAGAGTACTGTCTCTCCCCGAGCCGTCGTTTAGCCCGCGTCACAGCCTCACACTTTTGGCTGGGAGTCCGTGGGTAGTTGTCCGCGGTCACTAGGAATACCCCAGACTCAAAGTCCAGTGTTTCTTCGTCATCTTCAACAGCCACCGTCTCTTGAATGATTTCGGCCACTCCTTTTAACAAAATAATATTAGAAATCCTTTTTGGCGCGTAGTGAAGAATGGTCAATTTATTATCGGTGACATCAGTCACAATGAAATGGTGGTTGTAACTGTAGTCAAATTTCCAGCACAGACACTGGACAGCTCGTTGTCTGTAAACTCGTATATGGGAAGCGGGGCCAATGTCACCACGCCGCATCAAGTCTACTAATTCTGATACATCGTCTATTCGTTTTTCAACACATTTCAACATACACTGTTTGTCCTCCGTCTCCTTCAAACAGTCGCAGGTAGTGAGCATGATGAAGAATTTCACATGTTACAATTCACGTGTAGTAGTTTTCTGGAGCAGAACAGTCTTGAAAATGATCAAAATGTAAATATCGCTCTCTTTTATAAGTTTTCGAATTATTTTTGAATCGGTTTTTCCCTTTCGCGGGAGGCGGAGCTTAAATAATGACCTTGATAGTGAGAATGAAAATAATGTTGTGACGGTATATACTCACACCGCACATACATTCTCTCACACCACTACCAATTTTAACAATTTTACGTTAATGATAGAAAAAAACTTTTTTTTTTTTTGCAAATCCTACGTGATGACGACAATCGGAATTGAGATTACTGTAAGTACACACGCTTACACAAAACGCGCTCTCTGGCGGTGTGTAGTCAGCTTTCAGTGTGTATCCGTCTATTAATGCTTGACGACCGTGAGATAAACAGGAATATGCTAATGAGAAATGAACAATAAAATTACTTCAGGTGTGTGATTCATAATGTTGACACTTTTGTCCCTTTGGTGTGAAGACAACATTAATTAAGCAATTAATTTTGATGAAGGAGACCAGCAATCACAATATATATTGTACCTGCGATTTTAACTTCATTCAGACGAATTAAACAATCACAATATATATTGTACCTGCGATTTAAACTTCATTCAGACGAATTAAACAATCACAATATATATTGTACCTGCGATTTTAACTTCATTCAGACGAATTAACGTACTAATCTAACGTATTCCGTATTTAAAGAAAACCCCGACTTGATTAATTAATGTTTAAAATTAACATCAAAAAGGCATCTTGTGTCCTACGCTCCTCCATCATCTACACCCCTTGTAAATCTTAGCCTAATTGTATTTGTCCGACTTTGTAAAATTTCCTCCAACAGCATAATGTGTTTTATATCATGTAAAATAAGACGGTGTAATTCTCTACGAAATCTGATTTTCTCCTGTTTTAACATATTCCCTTTATCATGTAATTTTATCTATCCCGATTATTTACATCCTGCACCATGATTTATCATTATTAGATTAGTACGGGGGATGCTGATCCTCCTAGACACCTGACCCCACCTCTGGTGTTTCTAGGGGTTCGTGTTTGCCCTACTCTTAATTTTGTTTTATTTATAAAAGTTTATAATTTTGACGACTGTTTTCTGTACCTTTTCGTTGCACTGATAAACAATGACATTGACATCGTGCTGTACGTGGAAGTTAAGCAAAATTAAACGAAAAGAACAGAATTTTTATGGTTCATTAATCAAAATTATTTACGTGCAAATCATTCGTGTGAATTTTTTTAAAATGATTACGAAGTAATGAACATTTCATGCACTGACATTCTATGACATTTATCTATAATTGTCCAATAATCTATAATTCTAAACAATTCAAGCTCTTCATTTCTCTACGCTTTACGGTATATTTGATTAAATTGCCTTGACTACTGATATAGAAAATGTATAATATATATATATAAGTCCCGGAGGTAAATATAGCATTTAAATATAATACAGTTGTAACACTTTATATTTATTTGTCCTTTATATGTAAAACTAAGAAAATTATATATTGATAAGTATTATTATGAAAACCCGTCAATGTATTATAATTAACTGTACACAAGTACAAATGTTATGTGTTAGGAATTTTTTTTACATCAAACTTCTAAACTGAAATCAGTGGCCACAACATAAAGAGATTAAAAAAAGGAGTTCTTTCTATTATCTGAGGCGCGTGCTCTGTTTCATGTTTATGAAATTGTCATTATAACTTATTGATGCCGTCCTAAATTATTGTAGTATAATAATAATAGTTTATTCACCAATCAAGGGCCCTCGGGGGGGGGGGGGGGGGGGGGGGGGGGGGGGGGGGGGGGGGGGGGGGGGCATGTACATGTTAACAGGCAATTAATTATAACAATGAAAATAAATAACAATCATTTAGAAGTACTACCGGTAATACTGACAGAGTTCACACTTCTGCACTGCACATATCTATATAATCATATATGAAATACTGATTACAGACAAGATTTAAATTAACAACATGATAAATAAAATAACCCAACTGCCTCACATAACAGTAACTGGGATAGCAGATAATGATAGTGTCGTGCGAATACTTATATAAAAGAGAATAATAGCATTATATGAAAGAATATAAAAAAAAAAAAACAACAACAAAAAACAAAAAAAAACCCCACAAACCCACAATATGTTGACCTGATATATGTTCTTTGTAACCTATAAGCAGTACTGCTTTTGGGGGAAAAATAACCCCAATATATAATGCTGAAATATTTCTTTTATCCAAATCAACGATGAATCAAATGAACTTGATACAAACCCCCAAAACTGGATTGATGACTGGATGTGTTTTTTGGCTTAGTTTGGTTGTAGTAAGTATAAAACATAATTTATTCCTAAACAAAATGGACATGTGATATGATGTTGAAAAGTTGAAATATATTACCCCTCCATATATAACTTTATACCCCCCCCCCCCACTGTTTTGGACTTTTAAAATTAAGAAATCATTGGAATAAATTACATACCACGCGGTAAATCACTAAATTGTATTCATGTTACTTATAAAAAATAATATGAATTTAGTTTTCATTTTCGTTATTAAAAAAGTTTGTTTGTAGCAAGTGTAGTTATTAGCTAGAAAATAAATATCATCCCCATGACCTTGAAAGGATAACACGCCCGCACGTGCAAAGTCGATTGAGAATTTAAAAAATAAATTCAATGTTTTTATAAGTACACGAGGGTATGCTTGCTGCAGCTAAAACGCTTCATGAAGAATGCTGGCGTGACGCGCCGCTATTCATACCGTCATGCGTTTCCATAAATGAAATTTATTTCTTCAATATGCTAATTGACAAATTCGATAAACTTCAATTTCAACAATGTTATATTAAATCATCTAAATACGATAGAGCTAAATGATGTGAAGGATGAGTTCCACGTTATTTTAAGACACACATTGCCTTTGAATCCAGTCAACACAAATCTATATATAGCCATCGCTACTTAAAGATTTGTTTGATATTTAGGATGCATGAAATTCTTTTAAAAATAACTTAATATTCTTGTTATTTCCTTGGCACCAGTTTCCGATGCATGACCTTGAGCCTTTCTCTGTCGACCAATCCGGGTACTGGGTGCTTGAAATCCGACTTCCCCATTCTTGGTGTCGTGGACCTGAGTCATTCGGAGGAGAGTGAATGCATTGAATTCTGGGAAACACAGTATAGTGCCTCTCAGTTGAGAACGTGAAGCTAGGTGTGTTCGACCCGGACAAAAGTCGTGAATCGTTCGCGTCTATTTTTACTTCCTGTCAACACGCTGTGAATGATTTAAAAAGTTGTAGCATGAAAATGATAGTTGAAGATGTAACTGAACACCACGCAGAATGAATCGGGTACACATTCACAACAGGATACGCTTTGACCTTTCAGTTCGTGGCATTCACTTACGTTTATCAAAGAGCGCTTGTTTTATTCCACCTTTACAGCTTTTTGGATCTTGTATGCCACAGAGTTGGTGACTTCATCTATTTTTTGTTGCAAATGAATTCGGTCTCCTAGACAACATAATATGATGTCTTCAGTAGGTACATAATAAATTCGGTCTCCTAGATAACAATATTTTTAAACATGAAAATGAATAAGTTTAAATGTTTTTTAAAAACATTTAAAGAAAGGACACCCAGCTATTCAAATTAAAGAAAAAAAGAAAAGTTGTGACGATGAAAATATTTCTAATTCATTTAAAGCAAGGGCATCCAGCTATTCAAATTAAAGGGGAAAAAAAAAAAAAAAAAAAGTTGTGACGATGAAAATATTTCTAATTCATTTAAAGCAAGGGCATCCAGCTATCCAAATTAAAGAAAAAAGACAATTTCTTTGTTGGAAGCGTCGGTACTTTATAAATAAATCACTTGTTTAAAAATGGCTACATCTGCGTATCGCATTTGTTTATTGGTAAACTGGGAAAATTTCATACAACTAATAATGTTGTATTACATCATCAATATAAATACTTGTACTTCATTATAACTATACTATATTTAAATGCTGTATATACCTCCGGGACTTATGTAGTGTATGATATTAGTCTGTAATTATATCTATTTGTACACAATTTACACGTTCTGTTGCATTCAGGTATATTAAAATGTCTCCCTCTTCCGATTTAGTAACATGGTGAAATATGCTCCACCTGTTCTTCGGGTGGAAGTAAGGATTTAATTAAGGGGAATCCCCGCGTAAGGTGAGACAGTGACGTAGCCGAGGTGGGAGTGATTTTGATTTGATGCCAAGGGCATTGTCAATGAATGGTTTGTATGAATGAACGAAATTAAGCACTCAAGCGCATCAAACCTTGTTTTAACGATAAAGTTCGAAAACGTTGTATCGTGTGTCTCCGATAGCAATGTATTTCTTAAATTCTTTTAAAACTAAGTTGTTTGAGAACTTGTATATTTGATACGTATCTAAATAATAAACACATTCTTTAGACACCTCGTTATCTAGTTTTTATTCTTTTCTTCACGCCAATGTAACGGTGATCTTGTACATATAAAAGCACTCTGTTTTACGTATGCAGTTTATTTCTTACTTAAAACAATAAGTATATCACAACAAAGTCTGAGAAGTGATTAAGCCCTATATGAAATTTTCATGGGGCTCAGAAAGGTGATTTTCTTCCGTTTTCATCATCTGGATACAGATAGCATTTGTTTACAGTTAAAAAAATAAATGAAAGAATAAACCCATCCCAAAATACCGCGTATGGATAGGCAACGATAGGTAATTAAAATAACACTACGGACACCTTCTGTCCTATAGTACATAGCACGCACTACGGACACTTGCTGTCCTATAGTAAATAGCACGCACTACGGACACTTGCTGTCCTGTAGTAAATAGCACGCACTACGGACACTTGCTGTCCTGTAGTAAATAGCACGCACTACGGACACTTGCTGTCCTGTAGTAAATAGCACGCACTACGGACACTTGCTGTCCTGTAGTAAATAGCACGCACTACGGACACTTGCTGTCCTATAGTAAATAGCACGCACTACGGACACTTGCTGTCCTATAGTAAATAGCACGCTTTTGCTGCTTGTTTTGTATATACAGGTGGTGAAAATTTAATAATTCATGAAAACATTCAATATTGTCAGTTCAATGTTTTTTATTCAATAAAAAAGAGAACAAATCATTCAAAGTGAATCTAAAGTAACCCGCTGTGCTGTCCCAGAGAAAATCTACACCATCTGTTTATAAATATTCACGAATTCGCTCTAATGTAAACAAGTCTTTTTCTCGGTACTTTCAAATTCGATGGCTAAAAGGTGGACGCGACACATCGTACCTATATTAATTTTCATCAAAATGTAGTAGCCCATTACACAGGTTTTCCGTGACTAAGAGAAGTGTTGCTTAACTTCCGGGATCCAAACTTTGAATCCTTGTCGCAAAGTGATGTTTATTTCTTGCGAGATGAGAACTAGTGATAATCTACACTTAATGTTTTCGCCCGAGGCTCTCACCACTCACATTAAATGTTTCAAAAAGCATTACTTTTGAAAATGTATAAAGATTTAAGTAAATAATTGACTTCTTTATTTTCATGACACGTGCAACTATGTACAGATATGCTATAAAAAAGGTACAATAACACATTTTGAGGGTAGAACCCCCATTTTAAAATCACAATTAATGGTAAAATTTCTGGACCCGCTATCCGATACACACATAAACTACTCAAAATTTGATAAGGATCACTAGGTTATATGTGTGTAATTTACCATTAACATAACAAAAGACATAAATTTGACTCAGAAACGTGTTTACTCAGGTTATGAATGAAAATTCATGAATTTTATCAATACGGAATGCTTAAAATCTGATAACAACACAAAAAGGCATTTCATTACAAAAAGTTAACAGCTAATCAGAGAAAGAATTACACAGATAGTTCATCATTACACTTAGTCGATGAAGTGTCAATACCGGGTATGGCCTCCCCTTGCATCAATGACAGCTTGACAACGTCGAGCCATGCTGTCAATAAGCACCCAGATGTTTCCAATGGGAAGGTTGTTCCACTCTTCCACGAGGGCGTTTCCGAGCTCTGCCAAAGTCGTAGGTTGTGCTCTACGGCGTGAAAGGGCAACCTGCAGCATGTTCCATACATGCTCAATCGGGTTCAAGTCCGGCGAGCGCGCTGGCCAGTCCATACGGACAATTGTCTCCTGCTGAAGGTACTGCTCCACCACCCTGGCGCGATGAGGACGGGCGTTATCATCCATCAGGATGAACTCAGGGTCAACAGCACGTAAACATCGAGGATCTCATACCGGTACCGCACCCCCGTCATTGCTCCTCTCGTCAGGACATGAAGATCTGTTCTTCCATCCCTGCTGATTCCACCCCAGACCATGATGGAACCACCACCATAACGGTCATGTTCACTGATGTTGGCATCATGGAAACGTTCACGTTGTCGTCGCCACA
This sequence comes from Ostrea edulis, assembly GCF_947568905.1. Classification (NCBI taxonomy): domain Eukaryota; kingdom Metazoa; phylum Mollusca; class Bivalvia; order Ostreida; family Ostreidae; genus Ostrea; species Ostrea edulis. The sequence goes on from NC_079164.1 coordinate 1,023,378, forward strand.
CTCGGTGCCTCCTGTCTGTAAAGTCCAAACAATACCTGGACTCATCGGTGAACAGAACTTGAACCCAATCGTTCTGTGTCCAAGTGACATGATCTTCAGCCCAGTTCAATCGCTCCCGCCGGTGTCGAACAGTCAGAGGGACTCGAATACATGTCCTTCTCCAGTTGAGACCTGCATTGTGAAGCCGATTCCGTATCGTTTGAGTGGACACATTCACCCCCGAGGCCTTCAGGAGGTCGTTACGTAGGCTGGTTGCTGCCCAGAAGGGATGGCGTCGTGCCTGAAGAGCCACAAAATGGTCTTGGTGTTGGGTTGTCGACCCCTGACGACCACCCCCATGTCGGTGTGCTGCTGTACCAAAAGTTTTCTGTCGGTTCCAGGCCCTGTTTACAACGCTCTGGCTGACGTTTAGTGCATTAGCAGCGTCAAGCATTCCAATACATCTGCCCAGTTGTTCTGCCGTCAGGCGACGCCTTACACGTTGAGGGGGCATTGTGTTGATAAACGTAGTGTAAACACTCAAGTGAGTTTGAAATTTTAGAAAGAATCGGACACCGATGCCTGAGTGAAAATCGTGCAATGGCAGCAAAAGCATAAACTGTGATGAAAAACGCATTTCCCATGGCATGAAATGCACGTGCAAGTTTGTTGAAGACGTTTTTGATTTCACTTGGACACAATATTGCCAGTTATGCAGTTATTAATTTTTCAAACAGAAAAATATCTATGATCCTTATCAAATTTTGAGTAGTATATATATCTCACTTTAAGACCAAGAACACGGGTTCAGTCACTTTAAGGAGGGATAACACAAAAGAGATAGCTGAGTATATTTTTTTTTCTAAATTTGTTTGGAATTTCCCTTACGAAGATGTTCTTCAGTCTACAGGCTATACTGGGTATTGTTTTTTATGATTCACATTTTGCAGTGTTTGTTCCGTTAGAAAAATGGCTTTATCGTGATGCTTGACCCCTGTCATGTTACGAAAATAATGGAAATAGTCAGAATTAGATCATCTTAACATTAATGAACTAGCGTATCTCCTATATAGAATATAAAACTAAGGTTAGAGAAACACGGACCGCTGGACATACGGGAGGTGGAAGGGGTGTCTAAGAGGAATAAGCACCCCTTGTTGACTGGTCACACCCGCCATAAGCCCTATATCTTGATCAGGTAAAAGGAGTAATCCATAGTCAAAATTAGAATGCAAAAAAGACCTAATGATTGGTATGAAACACTCCAGACAGCATTCGACCTAATGACAAGTTGCATTTGTATCATATCCTTATAACGACCATAGAATTTGCGACATGCTGACTTTATTCGTTTCGTTTTATTTCGTTTCGCATTTTATAGGTGCCCTTTCTTCAGATTGAGACTTGGTGTCTTTAAAATACATGCTCCTCGACACACATGAACAAGTGAAGAAAACGAACAGTGATCAATCTCATAACTCCCATAACAGGTAAAAAATTAAGAGTAGGGAAAACACGGAGCCCTGGAAATATATCCCAGGTGGGATCAGGTGCCTAGGAGGAGTAAGCATCCCCTGTTGAACGGTCACATCCACCGTGAGCCCTATATCCCGATCACTCATAAAAACCCTCAGTTTTTAGATTTCCGAGTTCCTCGTCATTTTCCAGAAATTGTCAACAAAATCAAAAATTTAAACTGCATGGAACTTGCATTTGGATTCCAATTACAAGTCCAATTTTTAAAAAAGACCTTTTGTTATATGAACATTTCTATTGCATGAACTTTAGTTCTGTAAATGGTTTGTTTGTGTTTCTAGTTCCTTTGTCTGAAAGATTGATGACATTTTACGATCTTAATCCATTAGTGATCTGTATATGTCTGTGTTTAGAACTATTAACAAGGCTTCTAGAAGTATTTGCAGAGCGATGCATGTTCCCTACCGGTCCCTACCGACCCCATGATCAGTCGTCTGTGTGATATTCGGCGTGAATACGTCAACAGGTTATGCATAAGAATGACCAGGCCCCATAAAATAGAATCCATATACGACAGATAATGACAACTCGAAGAATATGAAGCCCAAAAATAAACGACACCCACCACTGAATGCATTAGTACAGCTTGAATCAGTTACCTGGAATTCCTCAAAATTCGTCAAGAGAAAGGAAAATTCGAACTTGATCTGTAACTTAACATGGTAAAGCAATGTATGAAATATCAAATAATTATATGAGAGCATTACAAAGGCAAGTGAGGAAAACTGAGTATTTGCATTGATTTTCTAGGTCCAAGGGCCATAACTCAACAAAGAAATCGAAGGATTGGAACAAAATCTGAAACTGGCTACGGTAGAGCAATGTACCAAATATCAAATGGATATCTGCAAGCATGACGAAAAAATGAGGAAAACTGATTATTCGGAATGACAGACGGACGGATAGACGGGCGAAGAGACAGACGGACGGAGAGATAGACAGACAGACGGACGGAGAGACAGACGGGCGGAGAGACAGACGGACGGATAGATAGACAGACAGACGGAGAGACAGACGGACGGATAGACGGGCGGAGAGACAGACGGACGGAGAGACAGACGGACGGAGAGATAGACAGACGGACGGAGAGACAGACGGACGGATAGACGGGCGGAGAGACAGACGGACGGAGAGACAGACGGACGGAGAGATAGACAGGCAGACGGACGGAGAGACAGACGGACGGATTGCAAACCTAAAGTTCCCTTCTGCTCCGCCGGTCGGGGACGGATACAACTCTTTTTAGTACTCTAGAGTACAAGTCAGGAATGTACTACCGTTATCAAATCATAAGATTGTCGTCCTTAGTTACAAGTTTTAAACACCATGTAAAAAAATCTATTGTACACAGTCGTGTTAACTGAACATTAATTATACACAATCGTGTTAACTGAACATTAATTATACACAATCGTGTTAACTGAACATTAATTATACACAATCGTGTTTATTATACATTAATTATACACAGTCATGTTAATTGTACATTAATCATACACATCGTATTAATTATACACAGTCATGTTAATTGTACATTAATTATACACAGTCGTGTTAATTATACATTAATTATATACAGTCATGTTTATTGTATATTAATTATACACAATCATGTTAATTGTACATTAATTATACACAATCGTGTTAATTATACATTAATTATACACAGTCATGTTAATTGTAAATTAATTATACACAATCGTGTTAATTGAAAATTAATTATACACAGTTATGTTTATTGCACATTAATTATACACAATCATGTTAATTGTACATTAATTATACACAATCGTGTTAATTGTACATTTGGCATTGTACATAAGCATGTTAATTGCACATGCATTGGTTCCCAGAAACCATTCCACAACTCTCATTAATTCACAGAATTTTTGTTTTATGATGATTGAATATACATTTAACTTAAAACGACAACTTGTATCATAAAAATTGTTTAAAAAAAAATCAATCGAAAAGGCAATATATAAGCTTTTATATGTAATAAATGCTTTTGTCGACTGGCCTGTGTAGCTTAATAATATTCATATACTCCTGAAGAATTAAAGAAACTTGTCGAGTATACTATATTGGCTTTGTGATATATACATGTATATGATTGACACAATTGGTTTCAATTACGGATTGCAGTGGAAATTTTCGCCCAGCCTATACAGCGTAACATCTGTTGAATACGTTGAGAACAAGCCCTTAACCACGTGCGATTTGATTGTCTAATTAACAAACGTCACATAAATTTGCTAGTGTTGCAAGTAACGTAATGGACAGGTATTCATTTAATTAAAAAAAAACAACAAATTCAGTTTTAGAGTCTATAAAAACAAAATGAATGCGCTTCCGACTTTGTATCATCAAAGAAGCTGAATCGGAATGTTTTTTAAACAAATACACTTATTAAAACATTGATGTGCGTTGTACAAGTTGACAAAGGATTGCCAGATTAAACAGATTACCAGTTAGACTCAAATTTGTAACTCCCCCTAGATCCGCCACTGTCTCAGAACAAGAACATTATATGTTAAAAGTCATACCTATGGTATGATAGCAAGCAATAAAACGGATATTTCTACATGTGTATAGAATATCAATCCTGCATTAACACCCTTCATTTCCTTGCTATATAACACCAGGCTGTCAAAGTCACTAAACCACGGGTCAGACGCCTCTTCAAATCTACCTGTAAGAGTTAGCATTACGCGTTTTGATGCCTGTGTATAAAAGTAGGCACTGGTTCAGTAGATATACGGGGTCTCAATCGGAAATGATTATTTTTTTTTTTTTACCCATCCTTCACATCTTTTAAAATCTGTTCAAATACAATGATGTCAGGTCCCGTCAATTAAGCACCGTAACTACAAAATATAAAATTTGTCAGACTGTTTCGAATTTAATACCACCCAGTAAACTCAACATTTACCAATATATATCACAATGTAAAACTTATACGGTACCAATTTTGATGCACCAGATGCGCATTTCGACAAATTATGTCTCTTCAGTGATGCTCAACTGAAATGTTTGAAATCCGAAATAACTATGAAGTTTTAGAGCTATATATAGCCAAAAACAGCGTGCCAAAAAAGTGGAGCCAAATTTGTCCAAGGATAAGAGCTATGCATGATAAACTAATAAACTTCGAATAGGTCTTCAGTACCCATAAGAGGCGACTAAACAGGTCCTCAGTACCCATTAGAAGCGACTAAATGGGGCGATCCTTCGGATGAGAACGAAAAAACCGAGGTCCCGTGTCACAGCAGGTGTGGCACGATAAAGATCCTTCCTTGCTCAAAATCTCTCATGGAATTCAAGCCATTTCAATAAAATCACATTTGTTTCAGAAATCAAGTGCCTCATGAAGCTGTTGAAACATTGTACATTCCGAATGCCTCCAGATTGTTCCTATAGACACATCATATTGAAAGTAGATACTAACGGCAAACTAGCAACTCAACTTTATGACAAACAGGATGCTTTCAACTTCTTCAGCCTCAACTTCCCACACTCTCGTTTAAAGTCAGCATTTCGCAAATTCTATGGTCGTTATAACGATCTAATTTGCCTGTACAACTTATCATTGGGTCAAATGCTGTCTGACGTTGTTAGGCCGTTCTTGGCACACTGATTTTGACTACGGATAACTCCGTTTACCTGATCAAGATATAGGGCTCACAGCGGGTGTGACCAGTCAACAGTGAATGCTTACTCCTCCTAGGCACCTGATCCCACCTCTTGTGTGGCCAGGGGTCCGTGTTTGCCCAACTCTATTTTGTATTGCTTATGGGAGTTATGAGATTGATCACTGTTAGTTACCTTTCATTGTACAGAATACTTCCGGATTTTTCCGATAGACACGTTATATTGTTCGGAATACCAGATTGTTCCCATGGACACATTACAGCTTGACGTAGGAAGTTATTGTTAGATGTTTTGTGTTGTCTGAAAAATGAAATGGCAAAAAAAATAGATTATGGAACCATTCTGTATAAAACGAATCTAAAACGAGGCTAAAATTAAAGCTATTCACTATGATGTTGATCTGACATCTTTAAGTTTTCACTTCACGTCTTTGCTGCTCAATAAACTAGATGCTGTTATACGACAGTGATACCCGAACGTAATTATACTAAATGTCATGCTTGTTTCACTAGCTAAGAAGCCACAACAGTTACTCGCTGAATATGTCAAGATGCATTGAGTATTCTGTTGGGCAATTGCCCTGTCGTCATTCAAACGAAAAAACCAGATGTTTTTCTCAGTCGATTAAACGTCGGCTTTTTTATCCTCATGATGAAAAAGAAAATTCTGAAAACTTAATGTAGACCTACAGCATACCACCAATCATCTCCCAAACGATTATTTGGCTACCTCGTAAATTGTGAGAGGAGTTCTTGGATTCGGGGTTTAGAAATCAAAACGAAACGTCGTTTTTTAACTACATTTGGGCCACAGGGTGAAAATGTTATTGCACACATCTATAGGACACATGGATCATCTTCCACAGGAGGATTTGGCTACCGTGTGAAATGTAAGAGGAGTTGGTGTAGAGAAACGTCGTTGTTAACCTATGCTGAGCGCTCAGGGCCGTAGCAGTGATGGTTCTTTAACGTGCCCACACCTGCCACGACACGAGACCTTTTCTAAAGCCATATCCGAAAGACCCTTGACTCTCACTTCTTAATGCCGAGCGTTTGGTGAAGGAACAATCACTACCTGTTTACGTCTAAGTTTGATGCAGCCATTGCACGAGCGGAGCTCGATCTCACAACCTTCCGGGTACAAAGCGCACGCTCTACCACTGAGACACCGCGACTGATCTCCAATGTGAAGATGCTTTTATATGAACAAGGAAAGCATTTCATAAATCAATGTAAGAGAAATATTATTTCATATTTGTATTATAATGGCGTACAGGGTAAATCATCTTTTCCCTGAAAGATATATTCAGATCGTTCTTTACGTACTGATTTTGACTACGAATTATTCCGTTTATCTAATCAAGATATAGGACTCACGGCGGGTGTGACCGGTCGACAGGAGATCCTTGCTCCTACTAGTTACCGGATTCCACCTCTGGTTTGTCCAGGGGCCCGTGTTTGTCTGATCCCACCTCTGGTGTGTCCAGGGGTCAGTGTTTGTCTGATGCCACCTCTGGTGTGTCCAGGGGCCCGTGTTTGCCCTACTCTTACTTTTGTATTCTTAATAGGATTTATGGGGTTGATCACTGTTCGTTATCTTTTTCACTCTTGTAGTTATGTTACAACATCATTTGTACATTTGAGTCGGTTGTTACATCATTATTTGTACATCTGAGTCGGCTGTTACAACATCATTTGTAGATTTGAGGCGGCGAAGTTCAGTAAACATAATCGTCTGTTATACACTGAAAACGGATATGCACAATTTAAAGCCACTAGATGTGTGATCAAATTTCAAAAGGAATATCACACCAGAATTATGATCAGCTCTTAAATTAATGGAGCAATTAGCACGACAATTGAAACTGTTACAAAGGTAGAAAGATGACCAAGATAATGAGGGTGAAAGATCTTTGTTTTGTACGATGTTCTTACAATTTATAGGTAAAGGTAATAAAGTATTCCAGAAATGCCTCCGGAAGTGGACTGACAGTTAACGACACTTGTAAACAAACTTTTCTTCACAGATGATTAAAATGGACACCGAATTTACGTTTATAGAAGTAAAATGAATACATTTCACCGACTGAAATCTTAGTTTTGTCTTCCATTTCTCCATTGTGTCTAATACAGTGGTAAAAAATGGTAGAGGGCGAGAGAAGGGATGTATTTGATAATAATATTTATATAGCGTCTTATACATCAAACAAATTATTCTGATGCGCTTTACACGGGTAAGAAAAGAAATAAAACAGTAAAACACAACTAAATGACAGTAAGACATAATATCTTATATCTGTAAAATTACCAAATTAAAACACTATAATTAAGAAAACTAGCTAAAGAACTTTTTTGTGTGTCCATACCCCAACTTTTGAACATCACAGGAAATTTATAAGTGCCTTTAACTTTAGGTCTTTTATATCTGCAGTGATTACAATCAACAACATGCCAGAAAATATGTATCAACCCATGCATTGATTTAATTTTTTGTAGCAGGTGTCCTTGAGACGATCGCTTCAAACAATAGGAGTGAAAATGGATGATTTTTTTTTTTACATTTTAAAGTAGTTTAGGTCTAGTGAATGACTTAGTTTAACATACAGGAAGGAAGCTTTGGGAATTTTTGCCCAACCTGATATCAAATGTGAATGGCGAGACACTTGAAAGCACGCCTGGCGGCCTCGACAATCACGAGTTCATGTATAGCAGTGAAAAATCCAATGATCCTAATTACAACAGGCTTTCACATACCAAAACAACATATCTGAAATAGACATTACTCGATATCTGTGATGATCAGCTGGTCTAGATGACTATTAGTGGACAAATTAAAAATAAAATGTTCACAATTCGAATTAGAATCTTCAAAGGTCGAGAAAGAACGGTTTCAACAAGTACCGGTGATATCTGGGTCAAATTCTGTTGTACAAAAAACCGTATTACGTATTAGTAGAATGAAATTCGTAGTCCTCACATCAAAAGAGAAGACTGGGAAGATTACTACATGTATATTGGATAAAATGCATCAATAAGCATAATTAAAGATCATACATTCTTTTTACTGTGGTCTTATTCCTGTCATGGGATAGGTAGATTGCGTACGTACATTGAGATAAAATAAACTATTTCTCACATTCCTTATGACTATGCATGTGTAAACTTTAATGTAGAAAATTTACGAAATGAACTGATAGCGTTGAGAGACATTACAAAGTCTCCATTACATAGGGAACAGTGGACCTGGCATCTTAGATGGAAGCATATATTAGGAATATTTATCATTTTAATGACAAAATCCCCCACACATGGGAAGGTCTCTAAGGCTACATGAAACGTGAAGATAGCTAACAATGATAAATACAAAACAAAGAGTTCGGCAAACACGGACCCCTGGATATACCAGAGGTGGGATCAGGTACTTAGGAGGAGTAAACATCCCCTGTCGACCGGTCTCAACGGCCGTGAGCTCTATATCTTGAGCAGGTAAACAGAGTAACCCGTAGGAGAATTCAGTATGCGAAGAACGGCCTAAAAATCGGCATGAAACACGTCAGACAGCATTTGACCCAATGACAGGTTGCATTGGCGAACTAGATCATTATAATAACCATAGAATTTGCGAAATGCTGACTTTAAACATGTAGTATAGTGTAATTTGAATCCTTTTAAATTGTTACAATACAGAGTAAATAAATAACAGTACATGTGGCTTCAAAAGTAGTAAAAATATTATTACTTAAAATAGCAAAATTATGATTTTTTTTATTTTGTCAAAAAGTGTTTTCCATACATGCCAGGTATTTTCAAATTTTTGTATTTCTAAATTTTGATACGCAATACATTTTTCAACCTTGTAGTTGTTCTATAGATAGAACAACAATTCCAAGAATCTTGGCAATTTGTTTTTGTTTTTCAAACAAGAAAAAATATAAATCTAGGAATAGCCCCAATCTCAATAATCCTAATATGTTGATGGAGTTACCGTTAGAGAGATCGCAGCCAGGTGTACATGAGCAGATCCAGAATTTTTCGTTTATAGAAGTGGGTTCCTCTCCATGCATTTGAAACTATGGACAAAATGTGAGTTTTTTTTGGAACTGGAAGTACACACAAATAGGCAGATGTATTTATTTTCTACATAGCCCAGGAGTGGTGGGTGTGGACGCTCCATCTCCCCATATTTGTGTGCCTGACATAGACTCTACCAATGGAATGAAGATATAAAAGGGGGAAATTTTGTACTAAACTGAACGTCGCACAACAGATAATAAAAATCATCAAAAAAATCTCTATTCAATGGCATGGCGGTGATTATCCTGAAAATGTTTCTTATAATCCCCAAGTACCAAAGAGGTATTCTAATTGAACACAATCATTAAATATTTCAGCGCTCATAAATAGATATATGTTTGATCCTCCTTTTTTCGATGCTCTACTGGTGCAAGCCTAGAACGTGTGCAATAATGAATTTCTCTAATATAGTACAAGTGGCAAGGTTTATGCGTACATGATAAATTTACCCTTCAACTTCTAATTTAGATCCGCCACTGCTTCAGGTGAATATCATGACGTCAAAACGTAGGCCGTGACATCACACATCCATTATCTCGCCGCGGTATTACATTAGGCCTTTTTGTCGTGACGTCAAATGCTTTCACAATTATTTGCACAATCCTGTCTCCCGTGGGAATCCGAGTTAGAATAAGTCCTCAGTATCCCTTGCTTGACGTACGAGGCGACTAAATGGGACGATCATTTGGATGAGACCGCTAAAACCGAGGTCCCGTGTCACAGCATGTGTGACACGATAAGGATCCATCCCTGCTCAAAGGGCGTGAGCGCCGATCATAGGCCTAAATTTTGCAGCCCTTCACCGGCAATAGTGACGTCTACGAGTGAAAAATTCTCAAGCGAGACTTTAAACAATATACAACCAACCAACCCAATTTTGCAAGTTAATGTTCCGCAGTCTTATAAGGTGTAAATCTGTAGATCTCTGATCTATCCCAATATTTCCCCCGATGCACAGACAAGTTGACCCTCCTCCACGTGTGTGTAGTTTTGTTGTACGGTGTATTCAGAGAAGATCAGATGATTACAAAGTCAACATTCAACTAAATGAATACTAATACATGAAATAGCTTTTCAAAATAGTGTAGATCCTACAATCTAACGTTTTCGTCTGCCAAAACACCTATTCTGTCTGGGAAGCTTCCATGACGTCACAAAGTGACATAATTCGTAGCCGTAAAAGGAAATGATCGGTCGTATATTCCTGAACCGTATTAAAAAAGAAATAAAGTTGCTGTTTTCATTGATAGTGCAGGGTAACCTCCTCGGCCTCGACGTCTTGGCTTTTATATTTCAAAGCAACATTTCCCGACTTTTGAGGTTATCCTGCAACATGCATGAAAACGCATACTTTTAAATGAGTAACCTTTGTGATAAATGTTATCTTCTTACGTCTCTCCATTTCCAAGTTATAAACAAATAGGATTGAAAGTCGGATGTGGCTATCTCTATCTACATGTACTACCAAACATTTGTTGAGGTTCATGTCCTATTTACACCCTACTTTCATTTCCGTAGGAATTCCCACTTGTTAAAATAGACGCACTATATTTGCATGTATCTGTATTCATACGCATTGTTTGCATTCATGAGGAAATGCTATCATTACAATTTGTATGGATATCAAAGGCAGAAACATTGGAAAAGTAAATATGTGTATAATGTAAACCAACTTTTATTCGGAGCTACTTAATTTTGCGATTCACCTGTGGTAAACTGGTTCGCGGCGAGTTATTTTTCTATCGAGGCTTTCGCGAAAAATGTTCGCAACGATGAGATTCTCGCGAAATTTTCTCGCACGCGAATAAAAGATGGTTTACAGTATTAGAGTCACCGTACATATGATATTTGCAGGATTGTTTTATTTCTATAGCGAATTTACGATAACAAGTTGATGACTTGTAGCTATTCTGAATCGTATTTATTTATATATTAAGGTTTATAGTCATATTGCATTCACTGAAGCTACAGCACTTATTCTATGAATATTGACGTCTAAGCGAATTAAGATATACAGGTGTATTTCAGTTGAACACATGACACTCAATTAGAATGCACGCCTTCAATGTTTGATCCCCCAACTCAGAGACATTGAATTTCGCCAATTAGAAGTCTTCCAAGCTCATTATACTTCTACGTCAGGGTAAATGACAAGTGTTCCGGAGTAAAAACAGATTGTCACACTCTATAAGCTCTAGAATCGCATCTCGGAGCCAAAACCCTGAATTGCACAATCACCATGCGTTCAGTTTGGTTTCTTGATGTTCACGATGTATATTCTTAAAGAAAAGACATTAACATACTGCAAATTACGTTATATATTCATATAATACATAGATGAAAGGCGAAGATAACGAACAGTGATCAATCTCAAACCTCCTATAAACAATACAAAATAGAGAGTCGGGCAAACACGGACCCCTGGATATACTAGAGGTAGGATCAGGTGCCTAAGAGGAGTAAGCATCCCCAGTCGACCGATCACACCGGCCATGAACCCTATATCTTGATCAGGTAAACGAAGATATTCATAGTCAAATCAATGTGCCAAGAATGGCTTTTAACTCGACATTTAGACATATCGACGACGTGTTATGAATGAACAATAATCATTTTCATTCATATGTCGATTTGATATATCCTGGTGAAATCGAAATAAAATACACCACAAAGTCTTCCACATCTGCTTCATACTTAAGATATTTTATTGAACAGAATTGTTAACGGTAAACTAAAAACTCAACTTTATGACAAACAGGATGAGTTCAGCTTCTCCATCGTCAACGTCCTATATTCATGTTGCACAATTCCATTATCACCTACATAGGATGTTTATGTCTCTCAACTGATTCATACACAAGAGCTTATTCTGCGTATGGTCAGTTTTTAAATTGAGGCAGGCTATTGACAAACAAGTTAATATTACAAGGGTTGAAATAGTCTCGTTTAAAGTCAGAATTTTGCAAATTCTATAGTCGTTATAATGATCTAAGTTACCAATACAACCTGCCCTTGGACCGATTTTACACACTGATTTTGACAATAGATTACTCTATTTAACAGATCGAGAAATAAGGCTCATGGTTGGTTGCTAGGAGATGCTTAATCCTCCTTCGCACCTGACCCCACCTCTGGTATGTCTAGGGGTCCGTTTTTCGTCAATATCTGTTATAGGATTTATGATATAGGGCTTTGTTTATTATCTTCATTTGTTCATTTAACTATACGGGAAATAAAGTCCCTCACTAAGATCCAGGAGCTATATATTTCACAATTTAGGAAGCAAGTTTCTATGCTCCATATCATGGAAATGAGTCAAAAATATTTTACATGGAAACACACTTAGACAATACACGACAGTGATCCACAAACAAACACCATAACCCATACTGAACTTCACTGAGACACAAATACCACAACCCATACTGAACTTCACCGAGACACAACCAAATAAAACCACTCGTACTAAACTTCACTGAGACACAACCAACCACAAACTATACTGAACTTCACCGAGAAACAACCGAACACCACAACCCATACCGAACTTTACTGAGACAAAACCACATACCACAACCCATACTGAACTTTACTGAGACACAACCACACACCGCTACCATACTGTACTTCACTGAGACACATCCAAACCACAACCCATACTGAACTTCACTAAGACACAACCACACACCACTGCCATACTGAACTTCACTGAGACACAACCAAATAAAACTACCCGTACTGAACTTCACTGAGACACAACCACACACCACAACCCATACTGAACGGCACCTAGAGGATCCCTTGTTTATCACGACACATTTTGTCTGCTACAGCAAGTGACCGGAAGTTAAGATTTTAAAAGATTTGAATTTCCTTGCTTTCAAAAATATGTACACATTAACAGAAAGCAGCCCCTTGTGTTTTGCTACAGGTTTTGTGTTGCATGCACTTGCTCCGATGATGAAGTATACGTAGGATTGATAGTGTGACACGTGACGAGGCTGGTATCTTACACCATAAATCCCTCATATCATATTTCATCACAGGAAGACAGTAATATCAAGGCTGCAGCAAAATAAATAATAATAAATGCTACTGGAGCTGATAGATTGAATGATGCAATAGAAACACGTGTCGTAGTGTTTATTTGTGTTTATTTATAAACGTGAAATTTCCCCTCTTCCGGAATCATTGCACGTACAAAACTTAAATTAAGAGATGAATTGATATTACTATGGTATCAAAACTAAAGTGTTCGAAGGAACACAATACTAGTAGCTTGTGACGACATTGATACCCTGAATCTTTAAAACCCATAAAAACGACCAACACGAACATTTTTTCGGGAAGATCTGACCTCTTCCTTAGAAAAAAAATTCATTCCATGTGCGGAAAAGCAAACAATGAAAACACAGTAGCACGCTAAACTACCCACTGTAATACGCTAAACTAACCACTGTTATACACTAAACTACCCACTGTTATACGCTAAACTATCCACTGTTATACGCTAAACTACCCACTGTTATACGCTAAACTACCCACTGTTATACGCTAAACTACCCACTGTTATACGCTAAACTACCCACTATTATACGCTAAACTACCCACTGTTATACACTAAACTACCCACTATTATACGCTAAACTACCCACTATTATACACTAAACTACCCACTGTTATACGCTAAACTACCTACTGTTATACACTAAACTACCCACTGTTATACGCTAAACTACCTACTGTTATACGCAAAACTATTTACTGTATAATGCTAAACTATATATCCCTAAATCTACTTTTTACTTTGGTATTCTGCGAAACTAATGGACTGAACTGATGTGTTTAAATTTTGCAGGCAATGTTTATACATTTCCCACAAGAGTCCCTCTTAACCCTTGCTACGGACACATGATGCGGCGAAGCACGTATTGCTCATAGGGTTACATGTTACATGTACATGCAATTTACATGTATTTCCAAAATATCAACGTTCTGTGATCTAGTTCAATGTGATTATAGTAAAGATAATGAACCCTAGCCCTAACCCTGTAAAGATAATGAACTCTAACCCTGTAAAGATAATGAACCCTAGCCCCATAAAGATAATGAACCCTAGCCCCAACCCTGTAAAGATAATGAACCCTAACCCCGTAAAGATAATGAACCCTAGCCCTAACCCTGTAAAGATAATGAACCCTAACCCTAACCCTGTAAAGATAATGAACCCTAGCCCTAACCCTGTAAAGATAATGAACCCTAACCCCGTAAAGATAATGAACACTAGCCCTAACCCTGTAAAGATAATAAACCCTTACCCTGTAAAGATAATGAACCCTAACCCTGTAAAGATAATAAACCCTTACCCTAACCCTGTAAAGATAATAAACCCTTACCCTGTAAAGATAATGAACCCTAACCCTGTAAAGATAATGAACCCTAACCCTGTAAAGATAATAAACCCTAGCCCCATAAAGATAATGAACCCCAACCCTGTAAAGATAATGAACCCTAACCCCGTAAAGATAATGAACCCTAGCCCTAACCCTGTAAAGATAATGAACCCTAACCTAACCCTGTAAAGATAATGAACCCTAGCCCTAACCCTGTAAAGATAATGAACCCTAACCCCGTAAAGATAATGAACCCTAACCCCGTAAAGATAATGAACCCTAACCCCGTAAAGATAATAAACCCTAACCCTGTAAATATAATAAACCCTTACCCTAACCCTGTAAAGATAATAAACCCTTACCCTGTAAAGATAATGAACCCTTACCCTGTAAAGATAATGAACCCTAATCCTGTAAAGATAATGAACCCTAGTCCTAACCCTGTAAAGATAATGAACCCTAGCCCCAACCCTGTAAAGATAATGAACCCTAGCCCTAACCCTGTAAAGATAATGAACCCTAACCCTGTAAAGATAATGAACACTAGCCCTAACCCTGTACAGATAATAAACCCTTACCCTGTAAAGATAATGAACCCTAACCCTGTAAAGATAATGAACCCTAACCCTGTAAAGATAATAAACCCTAGCCCCATAAAGATAATGAACCCCAACCCTGTAAAGATAATGAACCCTAACCCCGTAAAGATAATGAACCCTAGCCCTAACCCTGTAAAGATAATGAACCCTAACCCTAACCCTGTAAAGATAATGAACCCTAACCCCGTAAAGATAATGAACCCTAACCCCGTAAAGATAATGAACCCTAACCCTGTAAAGATAATAAACCCTATCCCTGTAAATATAATAAACCCTTACCCTAACCCTGTAAAGATAATAAACCCTTACCCTGTAAAGATAATGAACCCTTACCCTGTAAAGATAATGAACCCTAACCCTGTAAAGATAATGAACCCTAGTCCTAACCCTGTAAAGATAATGAACCCTAGCCCCAACCCTGTAAAGATAATGAACCCTAGCCCTAACCCTGTAAAGATAATGAACCCTAACCCTGTAAAGATAATGAACACTAGCCCTAACCCTGTAAAGATAATAAACCCTAACCCTGTAAAGATAATAAACCCTTACCCTAACCCTGTACAGATAATAAACCCTTACCCTGTAAAGATAATGAACCCTAACCCTGTAAAGATAATGAACCCTAACCCTGTAAAGATAATAAACCCTAGCCCCATAAAGATAATGAACCCCAACCCTGTAAAAATAATGAACCCTAACCCCGTAAAGATAATGAACCCTAGCCCTAACCCTGTAAAGATAATGAACCCTAACCCTAACCCTGTAAAGATAATGAACCCTAGCCCTAACCCTGTAAAGATAATGAACCCTAACCCTGTAAAGATAATGAACCCTAACCCCGTAAAGATAATGAACCCTAACCCTGTAAAGATAATAAACCCTAACCCTGTAAAGATAATAAACCCTTACCCTAACCCTGTAAAGATAATAAACCCTTACCCTGTAAAGATAATGAACCCTTACCCTGTAAAGATAATGAACCCTAACCCTGTAAAGATAATAAACCCTAACCCTGTAAAGATAATGAACCCTAGTCCTAACCCTGTAAAGATAATGAACCCTAGCCCTGTAAAGATAATGAACCCTAACCCTGTAAAGATAATAAACCCTAGCCCTAACCCTGTAAAGATAATGAACCCTAGCCCTAACCCTGTGAAGATAATGAACCCTAGCCCTAACCCTGTAAAGATAATGAACCCTAACCCTAACCCTGTAAAGATAATGAACCCTGACCCTGTAAAGATAATGAACCCTAACCCTGTAAAGATAATGAACTCTGATGTCCTCGTACTCTCAGCTGTCAACTGGTTCCATAACTTTACGAATGAATGAATATTTTGGCTATCATCACACACTTTAAGGTAGCTCCACCCTCATAGGACGTCATAGATGTTTGCAATATTTTTATTTAATGAAACTTTGTGCATGATAGAAATATATCTTTTAGGGAAATTTATTCACTAGATATGATAATAATTGAAATGAGATTGGTGAACTATTTGTTGCTGAAAAATTTACATTTTCTATAAATAACCAATTATCTATTAGAAAAATATCAAGGGCAATAACCTCTATGCTGATATTTTCTCTGTTGCATGTCTATCATGAAATGATTAACCTTATCTCCACAATTAAGTCATATATATTTATAAAGTAGCAGTTTTATGAAAATGTTGAAATTAAAAATTTGTCATTCTAACTTTTTTATTTTGCTGTTTAATAGATTTTAATGCATGGCGGTTTTCTGATGCGATTTTCAAATGTTGCTGTTTTCTGATGTTGCTATTTTCTGATGTTGCTGTTTTCTGATGTTGCTGTTTTCTGATGTTGCTATTTTCTGATGTTGATGTTTTCTGATGTTGCTGTTTTCTGATGTTGCTGTTTTCTGATGTTGTTGTTTTCTGATGTTGTTGTTTTCTGATGTTGCTGTTTTCTGATGTTGTTGTTTTCTAATATTGCTGTTTTCTGACGTTGCTGTTTTCTGATGTTGCTGTTTTCTGATGTTGTGGTTTTCTGATGTTGTGGTTTTCTGATGTTGCTGTTTTCTGATGTTGCTGTTTTCTGACGTTGCTGTTTTCTGATGTTGCTGTTTTCTGACGTTGCTGTTTTCTGATGTTGCTGTTCTGATGTTGCTGTTTTCTGATGTTGCTGTTTTCGGATATTGCTGTTTTCTGATGTTGTTGTTTTCTGATGTTGTTGTTTTCTGATGTTGATGTTTTCTGATGTTGTTGTTTTCTGATGTTGCTGTTTTCTGATGTTGCTGTTTTCTGATGTTGCTCTTTTCGGATATTGCTGTTTTCTGATGTTGTTGTTTTCTGATGTTGTGGTTTTCTGATGTTGCTGTTTTCTGATGTTGCTGTTCTCTGATATTGCGGTTTTCTGATGGTGCTGTACACATCTGTTTATACATGTATATGTCTGACATTTTTACTTGGTCACATTTCTTTTCTTTCAATTTTGAAGCATTAAAATGAATAAGTCACGTGAGGAGGAGCTCCCTTAATCACCAGCCGAAGCCCTTTATAAACAGCATTCTTTATTTTCTGTATTTTAAAAAAAAGATGGAAAAGCCTTTGCAATGAATTAAAAATATCTGTACAGTTGCTGAAAATTAACTTCAAAAAGTACATCTGCAATCGACACAAATAAATGCAGCGTGTAATTATAGCACAGAAAATTTCCCCTAAACCTGTGACTGATTGCACAATTTGTAATGAATCATGGCTGAGACGTCCTGCACTGTACTGCATGACTGTGATGATCCTAGCGTGTTAAGTATGAACAAGGAGCCGACGCTCTCATAACACCGCATCGTTAAAAAAACCAAACAAACAAACTTCAATTGCTATTTGAACTGTAGTTTGTTATGATACTTATGTCCTTTCTATGTATTTAATTATTCCTAAGGATTGTTTTAAATTGTTTTATATGTTACTAGCGTAATCATATCATTACATTGGCGCTATATATCAATAATAATAATTATGCATTTTAATTCGGACACTATGAATATTTTATTCACATGTATGTGCACATCGATTTTATATTATCTTTTCTCTCACATTTGTAAAGTGCTTTAGAGAACTAATATTGATAGGGCGCTAAATAAATCTTTTAATTACAAATACAATTAATTACAATCGTATTGATGTCTGCTGCAACGCATATAATACATTATTTCATGAATTCAACATTTGTTTTTACAACACAGAGAAGACTTAAAAAACTTATATTGACTTTTGTGTGTTTTTTGCATTATTTTTTTTTTATAAATCAATATTTTATTTAAAAAGTAAAGCGATGATTTTGAGAGAGTTGATAGGAGCCATGCTATGAATGCATGTTTTAAAATAAAAAAGTGAATCACGGCACCAACATGTTTATAACTGGCTCTTACGTCTCCTAGAGAATTGTGATAGTGGTAAAGCTCTCAATTATTGCATATCATTTCTTGTGATTTTTCCTATTTCAGAAAAATAGAAAAGTTGCTTTGTTTTCACAATTTTGCAGTGATTTGATGCATACTAGGAATAACAAAACACATCTAGAGAACTCAGTTGGACATTCTGTATTTTTGAATAAAAAATATTTGTATGAAATGGACGAAATTTCAGTTGATGATTTATTGAAGTTCCAAAAATAACTGAGATAGGCTGGTGATCACTGAAGACATTTATGTTTCTGCCTGCCCAAAATAAGCCTTCAAATGTTTGACAAAGAGTGAAAATGATTACGACTTTATTTTTTCTTCATGTTGAAGTTAATGGGTTGTACATGTACGTGGCTTCATCCCAGTTTTGCTAATTTGTTTTTAAAGAAACTGTTCTGGTCCTTTTTTAAAGCATTTGTATGCACTTCCTTCCTATTCCTCTTTGTCTTTCTATCTATTTGTATGCACTTCCTTCCTATTCCTCTTTGTCTTTCTATCTATTTGTATCTCTTGTTTCTGTTCCTCCTCCTGTCTTTGTTTCTCTTCAAGGTCTTCAGTGTCGCTTCTTCTTGCAGGGCATATGTTCTTGCACAGGGTAACATCTTTTTTTCCCATCCAAAACGTCTTTCTTCTAAAAACATTCCACTGCAGATTTTCCTGATGTAAATAATTCTTATCTAACTGTCTGGAAGGCGCAGGGGGGTTCAGTATTAAGTCACTTGGACTGTCTATGATGTTTGTCATGGAACTAAATGATGCTTCCTCTTGTGGTCCATAAAAAAAACAATGGTCAATCTGTTCCCCAATGGTCAATCTGTTCACCAATGGTCAATATGTCCACCAATGGTCAACCCTTTCTTCATCCCCAATATCTTTCACCACACTCACTTGAAAACGCCGACACTCCTTATCGGCTGTTAGTCCTTTCTTTATACACTGATTTTGACTACGGATTACTCCGTTTATTTGATCAAGACATAGGACTCACGGCGGGTGTGCCCGGTCGACATGGGATGCTTACTCCTAGGTACCCGATCCCACCTCTGATCCCAGGGGCCCGTTTGTGCCCTACTCTTAAGTTTGTATCTTTTATGAGATTAGTCACTGTGTTTCATACTCTACAAATGAACAGGGAATATTTCTCATTAGTTTTGTTTTGCATATTAAAAGAGGGGGTGGATCAAATGGAGTGTGGATCCACACGTTATATGCCTGTGGCCAGTGTCCCAAACTTTCCGTGTGTGTGTGTGTGTAAGCCGGTTTATATGAAGCCCATTATATTACACTATACATACATGATAACAACAGCATGCGTAGTGTGTAAGCCAGTTTGTATGAAGCCCATTATATTACACTATACATACATGTTAACAACAGCATGCGTAGTGTGTAAGCCGGTTTGTATGAAGCCCATTATATTACACTATACATACATGTTAACAACAGCATGCGTAGTGTGTAAGCCGGTTTGTATGAAGCCATTATATTACACTATACATACATGTTAACAACAGCATGCGTAGTGTGTAAGCCGGTTTGTATGAAACCCATTATATTACACTATACATACATGTTAACAACAGCATGCGTAGTGTGTAAGCCGGTTTGTATGAAGCCCATTATACAATGTATATATCACACTGTACATAAACGTTCACGACAGCATGTATATGTACCGGTGCTGTGGTACGAATAGTCGTCAGTATAAAGAACTTGACAATTACAAGCGCATTACGATGACATAACTTGGTACATGTAAACAATCATGATTTTAACAATTAGTTACCTCGAAAACTCACACAAGCACCTGCTTGACAGCTCGTGCTCTTGTCATCCCAGAGACTCGGCCATTGTAAATGTATTGACGTCATGTTTTCAATGTTTAACCAGAATCTTTCCAGTTTACGGAAGTAAATAATATTCCTTTTTCTAATTTCTTTAAAGTGTCCCTAAAGCCTTCAAGTAACAGTCTATTCAGTCTATGACGCGTTCAGTTCCAACATCAAATGGTTCGTTATATTTTCAAAGGAAGCAGGCACTTTCTCTAAGTTGTTGTAATATGTCGGTTAATGGAGAGGTCAGTATACATCTATTTCACAGAAAAAGGGAAACTGACAAATCTGAAGATATTAGGTGAAAAAAAAATTACTGTACATAATTACATGAAAAACATATTACTGTACACAATCACATGAAAATAAATTACTGTAAACAATCAGGTGAAAACAAATTACTATACACAATCAGATGAAAACAAATTACTGCAAACAATCAGGTGAAAAACAAATTACTGTACACAATCAGGTGAAAAACAAATTGCTGGACACAATCAGGTGAAAACAAAGTACTGTACACAATCAGATGAAAACAAATTACTGCAAACAATCAGGTGAAAAACAAATTACTGGACACACTCAGGTGAAAACAAATTACTGCAAACAATCAGGTGAAAAACAAATAACTGTACACAATCAGGTGAAAAACAAATAACTGTACACAATCAGGTGAAAACAAATAACTGTACACAATCAGGTGAAAAACAAAATACTGTACACAATCAGGTGAAAAACAAATTACTTTACACAATCAGGTGAAAAACAAAATACTGTACACAATCAGGTGAAAAACAAATTACTTTACACAATCAGGTGAAAAACAAAATACTGTACACAATCAGGTAAAAACAAATTGCTGTAAACAATCAGGTGAAAAACAAATTACTGGACACAATCAGGCGAAAAACAAATTACTGTGCACAATCAGGTAAAAACAAATTGCTGTAAACAATCAGGTGAAAAACAAATTACTGGACACAATCAGGTAAAAACAAATTACTTTACACAATCAGGTGAAAAACAAATTACTTTACATAATCAGGTGAAAAACAAACAAATGTAAACAATCAGTTAAAAAAAAAATTACTGTGCACAATCAGGTAAAAACAAATTGCTGTGCACAATCAGGTGAAAAACAAATTACTGTAAACAATCAGGTGAAAAACACAATACTGTACACATACAGGTAAAAATCAAATTAATACACAATTAGGGTTCCTCGCATTGAGCTGGTATCTCGAAGTAAATGAACTCATATTTAGAGATTTCGGATCGACTGCAGATAGGGAGGGGGTGGGGGGGTGGGTAGTATGATCGGTCTCTTTATTTACATTCCTATGTGATTTCGCAAACGATATCTTGAAGAGTTTGATAACAACGCAAAATGGCACGGGGAATTGAAAATAAGATACCATGAATATAAAACCCACGAATTTACAGGAATGTTTTCTCATTAGTTTTGTTTTGCACACAAGGGGGTTGGGGGTTGGGTTGGGGTTGCCTGTGTAGCAGGTCCGGCGTTCGTATAGTCTGTACTTCGTGTTGTGTTTGTTTTCTTTGATTTGATAGTGGCGACTTGGAAACGACCCAACTACACTATGATTAAAAACTTTGAAAATAAATTCAATAGAAATGAAAATAAGTGATTTAAGATTAACAACACTTTACGAATTTATTACCAATATGAATATGACAAATCCCTAACGCCTAGAATCTAGCCTATAAACTTTCAAGAAATTCTCCCAACCCAAAGGTAATATTAATGTAGTAAGTTACAAGGGAATAGTATACTGAGGACAAAACGGACGAACAAGACGTGGTTCCAGTATCAGGAAGATTGGAGGGAGAAGTGTAACTAGCAAGGCCAGCTGTCTCGCTTCCACAATCTCTTCGCTGCATGGCTTAAAATAGCAAATTAAACAATAGCATAAAATGGGCGTGGCCAAATACAACGGATGAATAATTTACATCGGGATTGAAATTAAAAAATAAAAGTAAAAATAAAACCCTTACTACCACACCGGTGACACTAGCAACTTTTCGATGCGGCCGCCTTCTTATTAAAATCAAGTTCCTTAACTCTTAAGTTACTAATTTTGGACAGACCCAGCAGGTGTTGATTTCTAGAAAGAGTTGTTTTTAAGAGATGGGAAAGGATTCCATTGCAGTGTGAGCAATATCTCTTTTTGCAATATTTACATTTCCAATGTTTGAGCCTTCGTTATCTTTACAAATTAAAATGATAGACATTTTCTCATGAATACAGTGCAGTTGTGATTAACGAACATCTGAATATTGATAAATATGTAGTACATTTATTTCAACGGCTGGGAATTGTGGCAGTAGAATGCAAATACGATAAACATAATTCATTTTTGAAAATACATGATGGTATGAACTGCAACGCTTCACGTCGGCATGCTTTTCGTGGAACGCTTACGCGCTGTAAGTAGACTTCCGGTGTGATGCGCGGCAGTTCATACCCTCATCTGAAACATCTCTGACACTCACTGTGCCAAAAATTCGTACAGAGTATTTTGGAGAACGCAGTTTTAGTTGGGCTGCAGCCAGTTTGCAGAATGTCCTTCCGCAACATGTTTTAAAGCTGCCAAAACATTAACTTGAAAAAGAAAAAAAGACCCTGTTAAAAGTTTAAAACCCACTAATTTAGACTTGCTTTGAATTCCCTATTTCTGAGCTCCTTACGCAGTACGCGTTTGTGTCAATGTCCGTTTAAGCGCACATTTCTAAATCTTTTTTATTTCGTTGATTTCTAATACTTTGCATAGTGCTCAACATAAAAAACTCTAGCTATTGATCTTAATTATATTGTTTTACTTTGTTAATTTTAAATATATAAGGCCTTATGCCATGCTATCATTTATTTTATTTCTCTTCTTACCCTTGTAAAGCACCTTAGTATTTGTTTTATATACGGCGTTATATTAATTTTATTATCATCTATGTATTTTCAAAATTGAATTTTATTTCTCAAATGTATCAAATTTTCCATTTCATTTTTCTTCTACTCACCACAAAGGAAATGTAGCTACGTGCGTTTTAAATAAAATGTTACATAACTGAAGAAACACCAAATAATACGTCGTTTTCTTATATACACGGGGAAAATGTTGGTTTAGTTTCCCGTTTTTAAGTGTGTAGTTATTACCTTCAATACAGGTGTAAACAGGTGTGTTATCTCGATCAAATCAGGTAAGATTGTACAGCAAGGTATGCAGACGAATGCATGCATGATAAAAAAAAAATATGAGAAAACACACATCGAAATGGTCTTCGGTACTCCGTGTGACGGCCTTACAGCTCGTACTGCAAAAATCGATGAAAATTAAACCTGGTTTTGGCGCATGCGTCACATGAAATGAGTGCACCAAATGAATGAAAAATGTTAGCAATAAAAAAAATACCCGAGTAGTTATGCTTAAAAATAAAAAGTAAATACTAAAAGATAAAACGTTTAAAGCTTTTCCCTATTTAAGTATGTTAATAAAAAAGATTTTCTGAAGATACACCCTACACGTGCAATTAAACCATCGCGACTATCGCGCCGTTTACTGCCCCATCACAGTCCAACAGGGAGTCACGCATGTACTCGGGTACCACTAATTACATGATTTCCTTTGGTATCACTAATTACATGGTGTCCTTTGGGTACCACTAATTACATGGTGTCCTTTGGGTACCACTAATTACATGGTGTCCTCTGGTACCACTAATTAAAAGGCTCACTTTGGATACCCCTAATTACATGGTGTCCTTTGGTACCACTAATTACATGGTTTCCTTTGGGTACCACTAATTATATGGTGTCCTTCGGTATCACTAATTACATGGTGTCCTTTGGGTACCACTAATTACATGGTTTCCTTTGGTACCACTAATTAAAAGGCTTACTTTGGATACCACTAATTACAAGGTTTCTTTGGGTACCACTATTTACATTGTTTCCTTTGGGTACCAGTAATTAAATGATTTCCTTTGGGTACCACTAATTACATGATTTCCTTTGGGTACCTCTAATTGATAGGCTTACTTTGGGTACCATAAATTACATGGGTTCTTTGGTTACCACTAATTACATGGTTTCCTTTGGGTACCACTATTTACATGATTTACTTAAATACCTGGCTACCCCTGTAACTGTTCAGTAATAATAAAACGAAGCCATTTTTTGCACGTGAAAGACTGACTAACGGGCTAAGACTGGTATTTTTGGCAGACAAAGGATTTCTGCTGGAGTAACAAGAAGCAATTTTTACGCTCTTTACGTTTTGTACTTTAAATTCATTAAAAATATTAATTTAGTACTTTTTATGAATCATTGTATATGAAAATAAAAATCATAACAGTGTCGATTTTATTCATTATTAGAAGAAGAAGGGAAAAAAAACCCATCAAATTGCGCACTGATAAATTTGGTGTATTTACATACATGCATGTAACTCTACACGCCAAGTGTACTTAAAAAGACTGAGTGTTTACATACATGAAATTCTAAATGTGTCAAGGTCAGAATTAAGTCTGAAAACGATACTATCATTTCTTAAGGACTTCCCAGTTGATAAAAAAAAATGAGACTGTCATACATATGATGGTCAATCCTTTGTTTTGATTAAGCAGTTATTACCACGTGGAGGGGAATCTCCCATGCATAACAGATTCTATAAATAGCACCTTAAACCATCAACACTGTCCCAGCGTATTTAAAGCTTTCCGTATATCGATTTAAACCAAAACACAATAAAGGTTTTTAACAGACGGATTGGAGAAGTCTAAGGAGTGACCCGAGGAATTTATACATGCTTATCAAAACTTATTCACGGAGATCTGTCTACGACGCGGCCTATCATGACAAGAACTGCACCTGTCGCCGAATTAAAGATGTAGACGACATGAGAATGCTCATCGACTATGGCTTCGTCGGACCAGCAAGCCATATTAAAGTCCACAGACCGCGGAGTTTCCGATTCCTGTGGTGGACGTTTGATTTCAGTTATAACCATCATTACATGGTGGTCTCCGCCACAACAGACACGCTGACCATCATTCATTATGCTCCAAAAAGGATCTCCAGCATTCTTCTCTTACGCGGGGTAGCTGAAATACGAGAAGAGACGTTAAAGATTGAAAGCAATGACGATACGTTAGATTTCCAATCTGGAGTATATCTTATATTTAAAGACAAGTACCCAAAGAGTGTGAAACAAAAGAGGTATTGTGTAAGGAAAGCTAAGCGGAGACTCGGGGAAAGGCAGTATTCAGTGTTCCACAACAACTGTGACTGTTATGTGTCGTGGACGCTCTGTGGTCAGTCGATATCCATACAAGCTATGGAGGCCCGAGGACTATTGTTTTGTATCGGGGTGTTAGCTTCTGCGTTCATAAGGTTTTACAGAATCACGAAGTATTTCATAGAAGGTGTTGACAATTTTGTTGATTCTATGGGATAATACGGAGACTATGCGAGGTGTTTATTTTGTGTGTTGGTATGTATGGCGTAAATGTGACTCTATCATGACTGTTAAATTATTTATTAATTAACAAACCCGGTGTATAACTCCTTAACTTTACACAGTGTATTGTTAATGTTATCATATTTTTTATATGTAATAAAAAAAAGCAAGAAAATGGTCGTTGTTGTTTAAATATTTGCATCCAACTGGGACTGTTAGAAGAACTTCTTGGGGGATGGGGGGGGGGGGGGGGTCTAAGACTATTTCAGGTTTTCATTACAAGGCACTGTACTGTATCAGGAATGTATGTACACATATGAAAAGATAGGAGCTAGATTGATGCTGAGTCCGACTGACGGACGAACGAAACTTAATGCTAGTGATGCATCAATATATAGAACGATATCTATAACTGATAGGTCAATTCAATTCAATCCAATAAATAAGAACGCTGTAGTAATTGAAGACGGAGTCTTGGGCGGCGACGAAATTTAGCATTTACATGCTTTCGCGAAAAAAAAAGAACGAATTATACTCACCCTCAAACAAAAGATAAGTTAAATGTAACTTGATACGTATGACTAGTGCATCTCAACACTGATGTCACACCTGTTGTTTATTTTACATAGTCCCGCGGAATGACGCTTTTGTTTAAACATCATAATTCTGGCTTTGAGAATCAAAACAATAAATACAGAAAGCCAAGACACTCGGCAAATCCGCACTCTCTCTCTCTCTGTGACATAATTAATTACCTTGTGTTTCAGGAGAGTCAAAACCACGTGGACAGATGACGTATTATCCGCACCCCCACCCCCACCCCCGCGATTTAATTTTAATCAACCATGTATTCAGTTGTTTGGAAACTTATGCCATTATGATAGTGCAGTGTCCACGAGCAACACAGCTAACAGCAAAAAGAATTCAGCAATTAATTCACATGTTGCATTATTTTAAATGCTAATCAACACGAACCCTGCCTTTTCAGTCTGCAATGCACATTAATTACCCAGGAGTTTGTGCACGTAATGTTAATATTACGTCTTTAAATTAGAGTAAACGAATATAGTCCTGATCATTAATTAAATTCAATCATGATTTTAAAATAATTGAAGTTACATGTTGACTTACAAGTGTCAATTTTGCACTCTAATTTTTCTTTAATGTAGATATCGATGTATATGTATTAATTAAATTCAATCATGATTTTAAAATAATTGAAGTTACATGTTGACTTACAAGTGTCAATTTTGCACTTTAATTTTTCTTTAATGTAGATGTATATGTCTATCATTATTCGTAGAATTATTGACTCATATTGAGACCTCAACAGGCCTGAGAGTTATCAAACTATTACCGCACTCATAGGCAAACTCAGCCATGTTTTGCGTACAACTCCGAGCAAGCTCTAAAAATCTTGAGCTTGTACTCCATTAGAGTATGAGAATGATTTTATAAAAGTTTTATAACCTTCATTTTTGAGTATGAGTACGATTTAGAGCACACAGTTCGAGTTTGAGTATGAAAACGTGCTTTAAAAAGTTTGATAAACTTCAGGCCAGCTGTAGGTGAAGAACCACTTTAGACCCATGCTTAGCGCTTAGGGTCGTAGTAGTGAGAGATCTTTAACGTACCAATGTCTGCCTCGACACATGTCCTCCGTTTTAAGGTCATATCCGAAAGAACCATGATTTTCACTTCTGTATGTCGAGACCACCGCGGTCGCCAAGAGGTTAGAGCGTTCGCCCCGCACGCGGTAGGCCGGGGTTTGAATCCCGGCCGCGACAGACCCAAGTCGTTAAAACGGGTAGTGACAGTTCCATCACCAAACGCTCGGCATCAGGTGTGAATGTCACGGATCCTCGGATATTACCTTAAAAACGGATGTTTCGTGTCACAGTAGGTGTGGCACGCTGAAAACTTTCACTGCTCAATGGGCGTAAGCGCCGAGAATAGGCCTAAATTTGAGACCCTTCATCGGTCTTGGTGACGTCTCCATATGAGTGAAAAATTCTCGAGCGAGACGTTAAGCAAGATACAATCAATCAATCCATAGGTCGAGCATTAGGAGGAGAAATTACTACCTATGTTTACTTCATAGGTTTGACGCGGCCATGGCACAAACGGGACTCTGTTCCTGGCTGGAATAACTGTTCGTCAGAGAAAGAAGTGATATCAACAACATTCTCACAGAATCCTTTATCTTATGGAGGTTAATTTGCACTTATTTTTATTACACTGGGTTTGTAGTAAGCGTACATTTGAATGACTGACTTGTAGCGGGAAGGTCTACGGAAATCATCATTCAATACCATTTCATATTAAATCTACATAGCTTAAATCTATCGATCTATATACATGTAGCTTAAATCTATCGATCTATATATATGTAGCTTAAATCTATCGATCTAAATTGATTAGCTTAAATCTATCAATCTATATCTATTAGCTTGAATCGATCGATCTATATATGAAATCTATTGTACAATGCAGTTCTAAACTGACACCATCGATTTTAAGTAGGATTCGATATGGGGGAGTCGCTAAAACCATGGGGAGGGGCTAAATTATATTGAGAGTCACTTACATTTATAGGGGAGTCGATAAAACGTACGGGGGAGTGGCTAAAACATACGGAGGAATGGCTAAATCATACGAGGGAGTCGCTGGAACATACAGGGAGAGTCGATAAAACGTACGGGGGAACGGCTAAAACACGCTACAACGCACGGGGGAGTACGGGGGAACGGCTAAAACATACACGGAGTCGCTGCAACGCACGGGGGAGTAGATTTTAACGTGTATGGGAGGATCGAAATTCTCCACTTTTCCACTTCGGAGGCAGGACGAAGGATTTGGTATTTAAAACACATTTACCAAATATATGTATCGCACGGAAGGGATTGTTAAGCTTTGTTTTGGTCATATTACCATATACAATTAATGTTCTCAAAGACTTCAAACCTATTTCACAGAATTTAAATTCTCCACGATTGCATGGTGAAAGCATTCATGATTTGCAAAATCTTTAGACTTTTAATCGGGATTTATGCACTTGAAACGACAGACAAACCATTTCTTTTTGAAGTGCAGCAGTTGTAATTTCTACATTTAGCGGGAAAATAAATAATAGAGACACTGTTTGATCAGACGGTAATATTTCATCTGAGTATGCCGTTAGTTACGGATATTTACTTTATCTGAGCCTGGTTTCAGTTTTGAAGTGTTGTGAGAATACTTGCCGTATATAGCAGTATATGTAGGATACATGTAGAACAAATGATGGTAAACTAATAATGATAATAAAAATGTTCCTTATCTATACAGGATAGCAGAATTAGTTTCAGATCTGGTTCACATTGTGGTTCTGAAAACATGTACACAGACACCAGTATCATACAGATACAAAATAGAATAGTATATGAAGGTATGTTACATACAAACTATCTTTGGGTCAAATGCTGTCTGACGTGTTTAATACCAATTATAGGCCGTTCTTTACATACTGATTTTGACTATAGATATCTCCGTTTACCTGATCAAGATATAAGGCTCACAGCGGGTGTGATCGGTCTACAGGGGATGTTTACTCCTCCTAGGCACCTGGTCCCACCTCTGGTATATCCAGGGGTCCGTGTTTGTCTGATCCCACCTCTGGTATGTCCAGGGGTCCGTGTTTGTGTGATCCCACCTCTGGTATGTCCATAGGTCCGTGTTTGCCCTACTCTTAATTTTGTATTCTTTGCAGGAGTTATGAGATTGATCACTGTTCATTATTTTCGCCTTTTCATAATACTATATCTTCATTGTACATGCATAAAATAAAAACAATTCTTAAAGTATTTTAATTTCCAGAATGAAATTTGATTTTAACGATAAGCGTATTTAAAGGTTTCCAATGTTGGGTGATATTCTAAATTTTTAAAGTGTTGAAAATTCCTACGTTTTGATTTGAGAAAAGTTTTGTGATTTCAAATTTTCTTAGACTGTTTTGGAATCCTCATTTGATTTGCACCACTTCTGACACATGTCAAAGCACTATTCGTTTGCAGTTTCTCCGCAGCTGTTAATATTTTCGTGAGAAGAAAAGATATGGGCTTGGTAGACATGTGCTAGATACAGCAATGTTTCTGTGTTTGTAAGGGTTAAATTGCGAAATATTCAAACGTTGGGGACTATGGTTTTAAAAATTAATAAGATAATGAATTTTATAGGATTACAAGGCTGTCTATCTTGTACTTTAGATGGCGAATATCAGCCCATTTTCATGGATATGATGTGGATACAATTAAAACAATACAAAAACAAATTACGAATTTAAGGTGAAACGTTCGATTTTGTGTCCGCATCCAAGTTATTTTATACATTACACAAAATATTTTGAATGCCATAATTATGCTACAGGAATGCTATAATTATGCTACAGGAATGCTATAATTATGCTATAGGAATGCTATAATTATGCTACAGGAATGCTATAATTATGCTACAGGAATACTATAATTATGCTACAGGAATGCTATAATTATGCTACAGGAATTAAATTGTACTATAATAACAGTCATCCTAAATCAGCTGTTACAAAAATCCATTTTATAACTTTGCTGTAGTTAATGAAGGTATTTTTTATACTGTAAGTCAAGATAAAAAAGTTCCTCATCATAGGCAATCAAAAATTTAACCTTTTTAAATATAAAAACAGCTATCAAATTATTGTTGCCATTTCATTGACTTTAATGATATTTAAATCTGACTTCCTTTTTTGGAATTAATTTCACTCGACATTCAGAGAAAGAAGTTTAAAACAAGTAGAACGAACCCTAAAGATGAATGGAGAGAGGTGCATGAATCACAACCCAGACACGAGAGCTTCTGGGATTGGCGACGTGTATCCAATATGGGAAAACCTGACTACAATGGGGGTTTCTGTTAAAGAATCCTTCTTGTTTTCTTAGTGTACGGCATACTCATGCAAACCTTGCTCTTGTCTCGGATTTGACGATGAAGTCACCGTGTTCTTCACACACTGCACTAGACCACCCAGCGGTAGTTTGTTCTTGATTAGACTTCCTGATATCAGTCAGCGCGTGCAGTACTTTTTTTAACAGGGCTTAAGTAGCTGGTACAAGGTTCAGCCGTACATCCATATGTTCCATCTCCATACTTTACGTTCCATTAAGTTTAACTTTGAATTAAGTTTTACGTTTCTTTAAGTTTTACGTTTCCTTCCATCAAATTTCACGTTTACGTTCCATTAAGTTTCACTTATATTGGGACATCAGTAAAATATTACCAATTTAGACACATTCTTGTGACGCAAGGTCGTTGTAGTGAGGGTCTTTTAACGTGCCAACGCCTTCCGTAATACGAGGCCTCCATTTTTAATGTCATATCCGAAAGACCCGTAATTCTTATTTCTAAATGCAGGGCGTTTGGCTAAGGAGCAACCACTACCTATGTTTAAACATTTTACATTATTATGGAGCAATCACTACCTATGTTTACGTGTTAGATTTAAACATTTTACATTATTATGGAGCAATCGCTATCTATGTTTACGTGTTAGATTTAAACATTTTACATTATTATGGAGCAATCACTACCTATGTTTACGTGTTAGATTTAAACATTTTACATTATTATGGAGCAATCGCTATCTATGTTTACGTGTTAGATTTAAACATTTTACATTATTATGGAGCAATCGCTATCTATGTTTACGTGTTAGATTTAAACATTTTACATTATTATGGAGCAATCACTACCTATGTTTACGTCGAACTCGTGATCTTCCATTCACGAAGCGAACACTTCACCACTGTGCTATCACTCCGCACTTCACCACTGTGCTATCACTCCTCACTTCACCACTGTGCTATCACTCCGCACTTCACCACTGTGCTATATCACTCCGCACTTCACCACGGTGCTATATCACTCCGCACTTCACCACTGCTATATCACTCCGCACTTCACCACTGTGCTCTATCACTCCGCACTTCACCACTGTGCTATCACTCCGCACTTCACCACTGTGCTATATCACTCCGCACTTCACCACTGTGCTATATCACTCCGCACTTCACACTGTACTATCACTCCGCACTTCACCACTGTGCTATATCACTCCGCACTTCACCACTGTGCTATATCACTCCGCACTTCACCACTGTGCTATATCACTCCGCACTTCACCACTGTGCTCTACCACTCCGCACTTCACCACTGTGCTATCACTCCGCACTTCACCACTGTGCTATATCACTCCGCACTTCACCACTGTGCTATATCACTCCGCACTTCACACTGTGCTATCACTCCGCACTTCACCACTGTACTATCACTCTGCACTTCACCACTGTGCTATATCACTCTGCACTTGGAAGCTGTACCAAGTAAGTTACCGAAGTAAAACAAAACTCCTGTTGAAACATTTCTTTCAAATTTTAATGGCAAGTTCACCTTACGAAAAACTGAAAGTTTTTCAACTCTTAATTTTGATTTGTAGGGACATTAAGTGTCAATTCCTCACTCAAATCCGATACTTACAGTTTGTAATTTCTTGTCTATTACGATAGCTCATTGATACTCCATACCCTGTATTTCAATAACACAAATAAAATGCTACATATTATCCAAAAATTTACTTAATTTCAATAAAGATTGGAGTTTCACATTCAGGTAAATAGACCGAGAGATAATAGCGCATAAACAAATTTAAAAGTCCCGTGGTATACAACCGTGCACCAAATAGAGCGCATCCAAAGTACACCATGTCCAGAATATTCCCGATTAGCGAGACAGTTTATTAATGTTTAAAGTCTGTTTATTGAGCGCGGACAGATAGGGTTTGATGTACCCTTGATCATTTAGGCCTGTATGATATAGGACCGTGTAAATGTGTCATTCATCATGAAAGTAAATGTTGAAGTGGGACAGAAAACTTAAAAAACAAAACCCTCTCGAGTTCGTTATCTTCAAAGTTCGTTTTCACGAACTCAACAACAAGAGTATGTCCATGCAACGCAATAAATATTATGCCACTATTCCGGAAACGCTTACAAATATTTATTCGACCTACGTGATCCCCCAGCTATAAGCCAAATCGTTTTCATCACAATGACCCATTGCCAAGGTGTAGTCCGTCAACAGTTAAAGGTCTATACACTTTTGAATGCATTCGATATCCACCAAACGAATAAACAGGACGTTTTTTCTCTCGTGCCCACTCACCTGATAACAGCCAGACGTTTGTTTTTCTTCGTAAACTCACAAATCAGTCAATGCGTCGTATCTATTTTTATTAACTCTAGCATCTTCTTAAGAATACGAGACATACAAAACGAAATGCTATAGGTCTGTAAGTCTGTTAGTACGTTTGTTAAACTCGGGTAACGCTACGAGAATATCGAATCCAATTTCCATAGTATATTTGTCATGTTGACACTGTAGACAAACACACATCTATACCTTTAGCCATCTTAAGGAAACTTTCTTTTGTCCTGAGGAAGGTACAGGTGGTCCCGAAATTGTTAGTGTCGGTAGTCATATATGTACAGTACACACACATGTATAAAGCACTAAAAACGACACAAAGAATATGAAATTGTCAAATTTTCGGGACCACCTGTCCCTTCTTCAGGACCTGTTCCTTCCTCATGGCGATATAATATTTACATAGAAATGAAACTAAATAAATAAAACAAGAATGCAAACTAGCACTAAAACTAAACTACAAACCTGAGAATTAGGGAGTGCGATATGGGGCAGTGACACAGCTTATATAAAGACCTGTACGTGTACCTACACTTTCGATGTTGAATGATTTTGGTCTTTAGTGCTCTCTCTCTCTCAGCGAGTGATTTCAATTCGCAAATACTAATGCTTCTCGCGAGATTATGCGATAATAAATTCTTCGCGTATATTTGGGAATTTACAGTATCCTATTTTCGTTCTCAATGACTGAGTAACATTGAACAGCGTGATGAGAATAGTCCACCGCCGTTTCGTCAACTTCCATGCGACGTCTTCATATGAGTGAAATATTCTCAATTGGGACGTTAAACAATAGATAAACAATCAATCAACTACCCTGCGCACTGGATACCGAGTTCAACACCAGGAAAGGACGGAAGTGAATATCTAAGAAATTAAGTGGATTTTGTTTACGAGGCCTCAATCTCATAGCTAAATCAATTCAAACTGAGGAAACATATTGACATTTAGGTATATCTACGACGTTGTATTTATTAACAATACTCATTTTCATTCATGACAGGTGAAGATGACGAACAGTGATCAATCTCATAACTCCTATAAACAATACAAAATAGAGAGTTGGGCAAACACGGACCCCTGGACACACCAGAGGAGGAGTAAGTATCCCATGTCCTTACCAGATTTTATAAGAAAATGCACAACTGCGGCATCTTTTAAATCTCAAACTTTACTTTGATTCTCAATAATATCCACGTGTTTCTGGTCTCTTTTAAGGTACATTTACTTCTTATCTGTATGCAAATAAACTGTGATATTTCCTCGATATGTATGTATGTTATAGACAGGACCACAATGTAAACTAGTTTGTATAACTGATTGTGTAATCCTGTATAAATAAACGTTATTGTTATTGCTTTCATTCTGGTTTCTTTCTCTGTGCTTTCATTTGTTTCTGTGCCTCTTTTGGCCTTTCTTTCTTGACCTTTCGTCCTTGACATTTCTTCTTTCACATAAGCACCTTTTCTCCTCTTCCTTCTCCCAAAATATACCTCGTCCGATGCTATAAAAATCCCTGTCCGGGTTGTTTTTTGCGCTTCGTTTTGCGTTAACCGCACATTGTGAATTCTTGAGTTGTCCCGAACAACTGAAGCGTTACCTGTACCATTAGTACTGGGTATGCCAGCGCTTTCTGAAACTTTAGAGGCTGTATCGTTTGGTCCAAACTATCCATAACCTTGGTCAGGTGAATCTCTTAACTGTTGAGTGTCGTCATTTCTAACTATCGATGTCAGTAACGGAATCCTGTATGGGGACAATAGGGAGACAGATTGTTGTTAATGTCTGCAGAAAAATTGTCATTAGTTGTACTGGTATCGGCGTACCAACGGCGGTCAAGGATCATCAAATAACTTCAATGGCGACTCCACACCATCTGCAGATTTGGATGAAAGGTGAAGATAATGAACAGTGAACGATCTCATAACTCCTATAAGGAATACAAAACCGAGAGTTGGGCAAACACGGACCCCTGGATATACCAGAGGTGGGATCAGACAAACACGGACCCCTGGATATACCAGAGTTGGGATCAGACAAACACGGACCCCTGGATATAC
The DNA here is from genome assembly GCF_947568905.1 of Ostrea edulis. Lineage (NCBI taxonomy): Eukaryota > Metazoa > Mollusca > Bivalvia > Ostreida > Ostreidae > Ostrea > Ostrea edulis. The sequence continues at coordinate 1,058,680 of NC_079164.1, forward strand.
CAGAAGTGGGATCAGACAAACACGGACCCCTGGATATACCAGAGGTGGGATCAGACAAACACATACCCCTGGATATACCAGAGGTGGGATCAGACAAACACGGGCCCCTGGATATTCCAGAGGTGGGATCAGACAAACACGGATCACTGGATATACCAGAGTTGGGATCAAACAAACACGGATCCCTGGATATACATGTACCAGAGGTGGGATCAGACAAACACGGATCCCTGGATATACCAGAGGTGGGATCAGACAAACACGGATCCCTGGATATTCCAGAGGTGGGATCAGACAAACACGGATCACTGGATATACCAGAGTTGGGATCAAACAAACACGGATCCCTGGATATACATGTACCAGAGGTGGGATCAGACAAACACGGATCCCTGGATATTCCAGAGGTGGGATCAGACAAACACGGATCCCTGGATATACCAGAGGTGGGATCAGACAAACACGGATCCCTGGATATACCAGAGGTGGGATCACACAAACACGGACCCCTGGATATACCAGAGGTGGGATTAAACAAACACGGATCCCTGGATATACATGCACCATAGGTGGGATCAGGCAAACACGGATCCCTGGATATACCAGAGGTGGGATTAAACAAACACGGATCCCTGGATATACATGCACCAGAGGTGGGATCAGACAAACACGGATCCCTGGATATACCAGAGGTGGGATCAGACAAAAACGGATCCCTGGATATACCAGAGGTGGGATTAAACAAACATGGATCCCTGGATATACATGTACCAGAGATGGGATCAGACAAACACGGATTCCTGGATATACCAGAGTTGGGATCAGACAAACACGGATCCCTGGATTTACCAGAGTTGGGGTCACACAAACACGGATCCCTGGATATACCAGAGGTGGGATCAGACAAACACGGACACCTGGATATACCAGAGGTGGGATTAAACAAACACGGACACCTGGATATACCAGAGGTGGGATCAGACAAACACGGACACCTGGATATACCAGAGGTGGGATCAGACAAACACGGACACCTGGATATACCAGAGGTGGGATCAGACAAACACGGACACCTGGATATACCAGAGATGGGATCAGACAAACACGGACACCTGGATATACCAGAGGTGGGATCAGACAAACACGGACACCTGGATATACCAGAGGTGGGATCAGACAAACATGGACACCTGGATATACCAGAGGTGGGATCAGACAAACACGGACCCCTGGATATACCAGAGGTGGGATCAGACAAACACGGACCCCTGGATATTTCAGAGGTGGGATCAGGTGCCTAGGAGGTCCCTGGTTATCTCTCTGGCTCCTAGTTCGTCACGCACCACGGAAGCTGCACGAGTATCTGTTTCCTTGTAGAGGTGTGCAGGGAGGAAAGCTTCAGACAACATTGCCTCAGGATGAAGTGGAAGGATCCTTGTGGTACTGAAATCTGCAGTGACGTTCTGTGGTTTCAATGCCGTAGACCATGCCCGTTTGGATAACGTTAGGAAATGAGGATGGTCAACAGCTGTTCCTGTAGAGTTGATCAACCTGTCAACTTTCTTATTCCATGCAGACTTCGATGATTTAAAATACGATCGACATAGAAGCTAGTTCCAGTCCCCCGTGTGACTGGGTAGTGCTATCACAACAGTATTGCTCTCTCATGTTGTTCCTGCCTCGTGTGACTGGGTAGTGCTATCACAACAGTATAGCTCTCTCATGCTGTTTCTGCCTCGTGTGACTGGGTAGTGCTATCACGACAGTATAGCTCTCTCATGCTGTTTCTGCCTCATGTGACTGGGTAATGCTATCACAACAGTATTGCTCTCTCATGCTGTTTCTGCCTCGTGTGACTGGGTAGTGCTATCACAACAGTAATGCTCTCTCATGCTGTTTCTGCCTCGTGTGACTGGGTAGTGCTATCACGACAGTAATGCTCTCTCATGCTGTTTCTGCCTCGTGTGACTAGGTAGTGCTATCACAACAGTAATGCTCTCTTATGCAGTGTCGACAAATTCAATATTATTGTGAGAACCGTGCCCACCACATACACAAATTTGTGGTCTGTCCCTGACAATGTAGGAATGTTTTATTTTTCAAATCATAGCTTAGGTATGCCGTGTTTTTCTTTTAAACCACTTTCAGAAACGAGAAAGAATTGCACATTTTATGGCAGATCCGTTTGGAATATCGTTGTAGGGACCTGAGGGTTGTGCCAGGCATGATGAAATGCGGGGTCATTCAAAGGATGAAACTGCATTAAAAGGTTCTGAACTTGTTTAGTCATGGCCTGGTGCCGAACAGAATCGGTTGTCTCTGGTGTCTTCAAGGAAAAGTCTCAGTCTTTAGTCTCCGCCACCACATTTCGGCATTGAAGCCCAGTTTTTACTTTCTGTTGCGGTCCACACTATTTGGAGAATTTTTCAACGGGCCCCTTTGCTTGTAGTCAGCAGAGACCACCAACAGCATCAGCTTTGAAATCAGCCACCACTGCAACATTGCTTCTCTTCAATTGATGCCGTTCATTGCACACTGATTTTGACTACGGATTATTCCGTTTACCTGATTAAGATTTAGGGCTCATGGCGGGTGTGTCCGGTCGACAGGGGATGCTTACTCCTTCTAGGCACCCAATCCCAAACTCTGGTATGTCCAGGGGTCCGTGTAAACCCAACTTTGAATTTGATACTTGCTCATTATCTTCATATTTTCATATGCAGTTTTGGATCTCATATCACGTTAACTATAGACGGCAACTGCATTTGAGTCCCACGTGTTTTTAGTTTCGATGAACAAAACATAATAAAAGGTTATATCGGTTGGTAATTTTTTTATTCCGTGGTGATGACCACAACATATAAATTCCTAACCATGTTCTTCATTCTACATTGAATAAAAAATAATAATCAAATAAATCGTGACCGAATATTTACTTGCCAAGTTTCAGTTATAGAATGTCGTTTTTATTGTAGAACCAATATGACTTGTCTCTATGATTATCTGCTCATATTTTTATACTTTATTGTAGAACCAATATGACTTGTCTACGATTATCTGCTCATATTCTTATACTTTATTGTAGAACCAATATGACTTGTCTCTATGATTATCTGCTCATATTCTTATAATTTATTGTAGAACCAATATGACTTGTCTCTATGATTATCTGCTCATATTCTTATACTTTATTATAGAACCAATATGACTTGTCTACGATTATCTATTATATTATATTCTTATACTTTTTTGTAGAAACAATATATATGGCTTGTGTCTGATTATCAATTATATTATATTCTTATATTTTATTGTAGAAACAATATGGCTTGTGTCTGATTATCAATTATATTATATTCTTATATTTTATTGTAGAAACAATAGGGCTTGTCTATGATTATCTATTATATTATATTCTTATATTTTATTGTAGAAACAATAGGACTTGTCTCTATGATTATCTACTATAAGTAACAAATTGAATTAAATGCCAGCTATAATTTTCATTTACTAAGCTGTATGTATTTGAAGTAGACCAGTGTTCGTTTTCCCCGTTCAGCTTTGGTGATCAACTTCTGATAATTTGATTTGATTTCATAAATGACCTTGAGACAACTTATCTGTGAAAGTAACGTTAATAAAATATTAAAAACATATCTACATGTTTATAAACCATATTAATATAATACCTTACTACTATATATTTACAGTTACCTACCTCAAGTAAATCTAACAGTAAAATTATTGATGACTAAGATTAAAACAGAAAACGAGTTATAGTCGCCTCCTGACCTTATTTACCGAAGAGTATGAACAAAGAAAGATAACTCTAATTCTTAAAGTAAATCGACGCACGAAGAAAAACTAAAGAATTACCTATCTTTTATTGTCAAGCAACACTAACTGAGGACACAAATTCATAAAACTGAAGTCAATAACTGAGTGACTGGAAATTGAAACACTGTCTGCACTTTCACTTATCACGGCCATTTTGACCGGTTCCATTATTTACTCAAAAAGGATACAAGGACCCAAAAGGATTTAGATACCCAAATATTAATTTTGATTAATAATAAATATTGCACATAGATTATGCTAATAACAGACCTTTATAAAGCTCTTACTAGGTTTATTTCCGCCCAAACCACATGGACACGGTTGTTTTATGTGTTATAATAATAAAGGTCATTTGGGTAATCCGTAGCACCGGTCAAAATGGCTGTGATAAATGACAGTTTATAATTTTTTCAATCACTTCGACCAATTACGGACTTCGGTTTATGAATTGGGGTAAGACATTTAAAAATGATATTTGATGTTGCACTTTCTATGTAATTGCTTGTTGTAATTCACAAACATTCTGTTTAGTAGTACAGTACCAGGGCCCAGGTAAATTTCAAGTAAAAATAAGTCTTATGAAATGATTTCTGCATATTGTGGATTACCATTTGGTTTGTCTTTTTTTTTGATTGACGAAGTTTCGTACCCTATATTTAGAGTTCTATAACTTTACTCTTTAATAGTAAATTCGAACAAGAGATATTTGATTGTCTGCGGGTTAGAGAGATTTGATTGTCTGCAGGTTAGAGAGATTTGATTGTCTGCAGGTTAGAGATTTAATTGTCTGTGGGTTAGAGATATTTGATTCTCTGCGGGTTAGAGATATTTAATTGTCAGTGGGTTAGAGATATTTAATTGTCAGCGGGTTAGAGATTTGATTGTCTGCGGGTTAGAGATATTTAATTGTTTGTGGGTTAGAGATATAATTGTCTGCGGGTTAGAGATTTGATGGTCTGTGGGTTAGAGATTTGATCGTCTGCGGGTTAGAGATTTGATTGTCTGGGTTAGAGATTTGATTGTCTGCGGGTTAGAGAGATTTAATTGTCAGTGGGTTAGAGAGATTTAATTGTCTGTGGGTTAGAGATATAATTGTCTGTGGTTTAGACACATTTTAGTGTGATATAAGAGAGATGTAATTGTCTGTGGTTTAGACACATTTTAGTGTGATATTAGAGATGTAATTGTCTGTGGTTTAGACACATTTTAGTGTGATATAAGAGAAATGTAATTGTCTGTGGTTTAGACACATTTTAGTGTGATATAAGAGAGATGTAATTGTCTGTGGTTTAGACACATTTTAGTGTGATATAAGAGATGTAATTGTCTGTGGTTTAGACACATTTTAGTGTGATATAAGAGAAATGTAATTGTCTGTGGTTTAGACACATTTTAGTGTGATATAAGAGATATAATTGTCTGTGGTTTAGACACATTTTAGTGTGATATAAGAGATATATAATTGTCTGTGGTATAGACACATTTTAGTGTGATATAAGAGATATAATTGTCTGTGGGTTAGAGAGATTTAATTGTCAGTGGGTTAGAGATATAATTGTCTGTAGTTTAGAAACATTTTAGTGTGATATAAGAGAGATGTAATTGTCTGTGGTTTAGATACATTTTAGTGTGATATAAGAGAGATATAATTGTCTGTGGTATAGACACATTTTAGTGTGATATAAGAAATATAAATGTCTGTGGTTTAGACACATTTTAGTGTGATATAAGAGAGATATAATTGTCTGTGGTATAGACACATTTTAGTGTGATATAAGAGATGTAATTGTCTGTGGTTTAGACACATTTTAGTGTGATATAAGAGAGATATAATTGTCTGTGGTATATACACATTTTAGTGTGATATAAGAGAGATATAATTGTCTGTGGTTTAGACACATTTTAGTGTGATATAAGAGAGATATAATTGTCTGTGGTTTAGACACATTTTAGTGTGATATAAGAGATATAATTGTCTGTGGTTTAGACACATTTTAGTGTGATATAAGAGAGATATAATTGTCTGTGATATAGACACATTTTAGTGTGATATAAGAGAGATATAATTGTCTGTGGTTTAGACACATTTTAGTGTGATATAAGAGATATAATTGTTTGTGGTTTAGACACATTTTAGTGTGATATAAGAGATATAATTGTCTGTGGGTTAGAGAGATTTAATTGTCAGTGGGTTAGAGATATAATTGTCTGTGGTTTAGACACATTTTAGTGTGATATAAGAGAGATATAATTGTCTGTGGTTTAGATACATTTTAGTGTGATATAAGAGAGATATAATTGTCTGTGGTATAGACACATTTTAGTGTGATATAAGAGATATAATTGTCTGTGGTTTAGACAAATTTTAGTGTGATATAAGAGATGTAATTGTCTGTGGTTTAGACACATTTTAGTGTGATATAAGAGAGATATAATTGTCTGTGGATTAGATACATTTTAGTGTGATATAAGAGAGATATAATTGTCTGTGGTATAGACACATTTTAGTGTGATATAAGAGAGATATAATTGTCTGTGGTTTAGACACATTTTAGTGTGATATAAGAGATATATAATTGTCTGTGGTTAAGACACATTTTAGTGTGATGTAAGAGAGATATAATTGTCTGTGGTTTAGACACATTTTAGTGTGATATAAGAGATATAATTGTCAGTGGGTTAGAGAGTTAATTGTCTGTGGGTTAGAGATATAATTGTCTGTGGTTTAGACACATTTTAGTGTGATATAAGAGAGATATAATTGTCTGTGGTATAGACACATTTTAGTGTGATATAAGAGAGATATAATTGTCTGTGGTATAGACACATTTTAGTGTGATATAAGAGAGATGTAATATTCTGTGGTTTAGACACATTTTAGTGTGATATAAAAGAGATGTAATATTCTGTGGTTTAGACACATTTTAGTGTGATATAAGAAATATAATTGTCTGTGGATTAGACACATTTTAGTGTGATATAAGAGATATAATTGTCTGTGGTTTAGACACATTTTAGTGTGATATAAGAGAGATATAATTGTCTGTGGTTTAGACACATTTTAGTGTGATATAAGAGATATAATTGTCTGTGGTTTAGACACATTTTAGTGTGATATAAGAGAGATGTAATTGTCTGTTGTTTAGACACATTTTAGTGTGATATAAGAGATGTAATTGTCTGTGGTTTAGACACATTTTAGTGTGATATAAGAGATATGTAATTGTCTGTGGTATAGACACATTTTAGTGTGATATAAGAGATATAATTGTCTGTGGTATAGACACATTTTAGTGTGATATAAGAGATATAATTGTCTGTGGTGTAGACACATTTTAGTGTGATATAAGAGAGATGTAATTGTCTGTGGTTTAGACACATTTAATGTGATATAAGAGAGATATAATTGTCTGTGGTATAGACACATTTTAGTGTGATATAAGAGATATAATTGTCTGTGGTATAGACACATTTTAGTGTGATATAAGAGAGATATAATTGTCTGTGGTTTAGACACATTTTAGTGTGATATAAGAGATATAATTGTCAGTGGGTTAGAGAGATTTAATTGTCTGTGGGTTAGATATATAATTGTCTGTGGTTTAGACACATTTTAGTGTGATATAAGAGAGATGTAATTGTCTGTGGTTTAGACACATTTAATGTGATATAAGAGAGATATAATTGGCTGTGGTATAGACACATTTTAGTGTGATATAAGAGATATAATTGTCTGTGATATAGACACATTTTAGTGTGATATAAGAGATATATAATTGTCTGTGGTATAGACACATTTTAGTGTGATATAAGAGATATAATTGTCTGTGATATAGACACATTTTAGTGTGATATAAGAGATATATAATTGTCTGTGGTATAGACACATTTTAGTATGATATAAGAGATATAATTGTCAGTGGGTTAGAGAGATTTAATTGTCTGTGGGTTAGAGATATAATTGTCTGTGATTTAGACACATTTTAGTGTGATATAAGAGAGCTATAATTGTCTTTGGTTTAGACAGATTTTAGTGTGATATAAGAGATATAATTGTCTTTGGTTTAGACAGATTTTAGTGTGATATAAGAGATGTAATTATCTGTGGTTTAGACACATTTTAGTGTGATATAAGAGATGTAATTGTCTGTGGTTTAGACACATTTTAGTGTGATATAAGAGATATAATTGTCTGTGGTATAGATACATTTTAGTGTGACATAAGAGATATAATTGTCAGTGGGTTAGAGAGATTTAATTGTCTCTGGGTTAGAGATATAATTGTCTGTGGTATAGACACATTTTAGTGTGATATAAGAGAGATATAATTGTCTGTGGTTTAGACACATTTTAGTGTGATATAAGAGATATAATTGTCTGTGGATTAGAGAGATTTAATTGTCAGTGGGTTAGAGATTTGATTGTCTGCGGGTTTTTGATATTTAATTGTCAGTGGGTTAGAGATTTGATTGTCTGCGAGTTAGAAATATTTAATTGTCAGTGGGTTAGAGAGATTTGATTGTCTGCGGGTTAGAGAGATTTAATTGTCAGTGGGTTAGAGAGATTTGATTGTCTGCGGGTTAGAGATATTTAATTGTCAGTGGGTTAAAAAGATTTAATTGTCTGTGGGTTAGAGATATAATTGTCTGTGGTATATACACATTTTAGTGTGATATAAGAGATATGTAATTGTCTGTGGTTTAGATACATTTTAGTGTGATATAAGAGAGATATAATTGTCCGTGGTATAGACACATTTTAGTGTGATATAAGAGATGTAATTGTCTGTGGTTTAGATACATTTTAGTGTGATATAAGAAATATAATTGTCTGTGGTTTAGACACATTTTAGTGTGATATAAGAAATATAATTGTCTGTGGTTTAGACACAGTTTAGTGTGATATAAGAGAGATATAATTGTCTGTGGTTTAGACACATTTTAGTGTGATATAAGAGAGATATAATTGTCTGTGGTTTAGATACATTTTAGTGTGATATAAGAGAGATATAATTGTCTGTGGTATAGACACATTTTAGTGTGATATAAGAGAGATATAATTGTCTGTGGGTTAGAGATATAATTGTCTGTGGTTTAGACACATTTTAGTGTGATATAAGAGAGATATAATTGTCTGTGGTTTAGACACATTTTAGTGTGATATAAGAGAGATATAATTGTCTGTGGTTTAGACAGATTATAGTGTGATATAAGAGAGATATAATTGTCTGTGGGTTAGAGAGATTTAATTGTCAGTGGGTTAGAGATTTGATTGTCTGCGGGTTAGAGATATTTAATTGTCAGTGGGTTAGAGAGATTTTAGTGTGATATAAGACATATAATTGTCTGTGGTTTAGACACATTTTAGTGTGATATAAGAGAGATATAATTGTCTGTGGTTTAGACACATTTTAGTGTGATATAAGAGATATAATTGTCTGTGGATTAGACACATTTTAGTGTGATATAAGAGATATAATTGTCTGTGATATAGACACATTTTAGTGTGATATAAGAGAGATATAATTGTCTGTGGTTTAGACACATTTTAGTGTGATATAAGAGATATAATTGTCTGTGGTATAGACACATTTTAGTGTGATATAAGAGAGATATAATTGTCTGTGGTATAGACACATTTTAGTGTGATATAAGAGATATAATTGTCTGTGGTTTAGACACATTTTAGTGTGATATAAGAGAGATATAATTGTCTGTGATATAGACACATTTTAGTGTGATATAAGAGATATAATTGTCTGTGGTATAGACACATTTTAGTGTGATATAGGAGAGATATAATTGTCTGTGGGTTAGAGAGATTTAATTGTCAGTGGGTTAGAGATTTGATTGCCTGCGGGTTAGAGATATTTAATTGTCAGTGGGTTAGAGATTTGATTGTCTGCGGGTTAGAAATATTTAATTGTCAGTGGGTTAGAGAGATTTGATTGTCTGCGGGTTAGAGAGATTTAATTGTCAGTGGGTTAGAGAGATTTGATTGTCTGCGGGTTAGAAATATTTAATTGTCATTGGGTTAAAGAGATTTGATTGTTTGCGGGTTAGAGAGATTTAATTGTTTGTGAGTTAGAGATATTTGATTGTTTTCGGGTTAGGGGACAAGAGAACTATAATTGTCTGTGGTTTAGACACATTTTAGTGTGATATAAGAGAGATATAATTGTCTGTGGTTTAGACACATTTTAGTGTGATATAAGAGAGATATAATTATCTGTGGTTTAGACACATTTTAGTGTGATATTAGAGATATAATTGTCTGTGGTATAGACACATTTTAGTGTGATATAAGAGAGATATAATTGTCTGTGGTTTAGACACATTTTAGTGTGATACAAGAGAGATATAATTGTCTGTGGTTTAGACACATTTTAGTGTGATATAAGAGAGATATAATTGTCCGTGGTATAGACACATTTTAGTGTGATATAAGAGAGATATAATTGTCTGTGGATTAGACACATTTTAGTGTGATATAAGAGATATAATTGTCTGTGGTTTAGATACATTTTAGTGTGATATAAGAAATATAATTGTCTGTGGTTTAGATACATTTTAGTGTGATATAAGAGATATAATTGTCTGTGGTTTAGACAGATTTTAGTGTGATATAAGAGATATAATTGTCTGTGGTTTAGACACATTTTAGTGTGATATAAGAGAGATAATTGTCTGTGGTTTAGACAGATTTTAGTGTGATATAAGAGATATAATTGTCTGTGGTTTAGACACATTTTAGTGTGATATAAGAGATGTAATATTTTGTGGTTTAGACACATTTTAGTGTGATATAAGAGATATAATTGTCTGTGGTATAGACACATTTTAGTGTGATATAAGAGAGATAATTGTCTGTGGGTTAGAGAGATTTAATTGTTAGTGAGTTAGAGATATTTGATTGTCTGCGGGTTAGAGATATTAAATTGTCAGTGGGTTAGAGATTTGATTGTCTGCGGGTTAGAGATATTTGATTGTCAGTGGGTTAGAGAGATTTGATTGTCTGCGGGTTAGAAATATTTAATTGTCAGTGGGTTACAGAGATTTAATTGTCTGTGGGTTAGAGATATAATTGTCTGTGGTTTAGACACATTTTAGTGTGATATAAGAGAGATATAATTGTCTGTGGTTTAGACACATTTTAGTGTGATATAAGAGAGATATAATTGTTTGTGGTTTAGACACATTTTAGTGTGATATAAGAGATATAATTGTCTGTGGGTTAGAGAGATTTAATTGTCAGTGGGTTAGAGATTTGATTGTCTGCGGGTGAGAGATATTTAATTGTCAGTGGGTTAGAGAGATTTGATTGTCTGCGGGTTAGAGATATTTGATTGTCAGTGGGTTAGAGAGATTTAATTGTCTGTGGGTTAGAGATATAATTGTCTGTGATATAGACACATTTTAGTGTGATATAAGAGAGATATAATTGTCTTTGGTTTAGACACATTTTAGTGTGATATAAGAGAGATATAATTGTCTGTGGTTTAGACACATGTTAGTGTGATATAAGAGAGATGTAATATTCTGTGGTTTAGACACATTTTAATTGTCTGTGGTTTAGACACATTTTAGTGTGATATAAGAGAGATAATTGTCTTTGGTTTAGACACATTTTAGTGTGATATAAGAGATGTAATTGTCTGTGGGTTAGAGATATTTGATTGTCTGCGGGTTAGAGATATTTAATTGTCAGTGGGTTATAGAGATTTGATTGTCTGCGGGTTAGAGAGATTTAATTGTCAGTGGGTTAGAGAGATTTGATTGTCTGCGGGTTAGAGATATTTAATTGTCTGTGGGTTAAAGAGATGTGATTGTCTGCGGGTTAGAGAGATTTAATTGTCTGTGAGTTAGAGATATTTGATTGTTTTCGGGTTAGGGGACTAGAGAACTATAATTGTCTGTGGTTTAGACACATTTTAGTGTGATATAAGAGAGATATAATTGTCCGTGGTATAGACACATTTTAGTGTGATATAAGAGAGATATAATTGTCTGTGGATTAGACACATTTTAGTGTGATATAAGAGATATAATTGTCTGTGGTTTAGATACATTTTAGTGTGATATAAGAAATATAATTGTCTGTGGTTTAGATACATTTTAGTGTGATATAAGAGATATAATTGTCTGTGGTTTAGACAGATTTTAGTGTGATATAAGAGATATAATTGTCTGTGGTTTAGACACATTTTAGTGTGATATAAGAGAGATAATTGTCTGTGGTTTAGACAGATTTTAGTGTGATATAAGAGATATAATTGTCTGTGGTTTAGACACATTTTAGTGTGATATAAGAGATGTAATATTTTGTGGTTTAGACACATTTTAGTGTGATATAAGAGATATAATTGTCTGTGGTATAGACACATTTTAGTGTGATATAAGAGAGATAATTGTCTGTGGGTTAGAGAGATTTAATTGTTAGTGAGTTAGAGATATTTGATTGTCTGCGGGTTAGAGATATTAAATTGTCAGTGGGTTAGAGATTTGATTGTCTGCGGGTTAGAGATATTTGATTGTCAGTGGGTTAGAGAGATTTGATTGTCTGCGGGTTAGAAATATTTAATTGTCAGTGGGTTACAGAGATTTAATTGTCTGTGGGTTAGAGATATAATTGTCTGTGGTTTAGACACATTTTAGTGTGATATAAGAGAGATATAATTGTCTGTGGTTTAGACACATTTTAGTGTGATATAAGAGAGATATAATTGTTTGTGGTTTAGACACATTTTAGTGTGATATAAGAGATATAATTGTCTGTGGGTTAGAGAGATTTAATTGTCAGTGGGTTAGAGATTTGATTGTCTGCGGGTGAGAGATATTTAATTGTCAGTGGGTTAGAGAGATTTGATTGTCTGCGGGTTAGAGATATTTGATTGTCAGTGGGTTAGAGAGATTTAATTGTCTGTGGGTTAGAGATATAATTGTCTGTGATATAGACACATTTTAGTGTGATATAAGAGAGATATAATTGTCTTTGGTTTAGACACATTTTAGTGTGATATAAGAGAGATATAATTGTCTGTGGTTTAGACACATGTTAGTGTGATATAAGAGAGATGTAATATTCTGTGGTTTAGACACATTTTAATTGTCTGTGGTTTAGACACATTTTAGTGTGATATAAGAGAGATAATTGTCTTTGGTTTAGACACATTTTAGTGTGATATAAGAGATGTAATTGTCTGTGGGTTAGAGATATTTGATTGTCTGCGGGTTAGAGATATTTAATTGTCAGTGGGTTATAGAGATTTGATTGTCTGCGGGTTAGAGAGATTTAATTGTCAGTGGGTTAGAGAGATTTGATTGTCTGCGGGTTAGAGATATTTAATTGTCTGTGGGTTAAAGAGATGTGATTGTCTGCGGGTTAGAGAGATTTAATTGTCTGTGAGTTAGAGATATTTGATTGTTTTCGGGTTAGGGGACTAGAGAACTATAATTGTCTGTGGTTTAGACACATTTTAGTGTGATATAAGAGAGATATAATTGTCTGTGGTTCAGACACATTTTAGTGTGATATAAGAGAGATATAATTGTCTGTGGTTTAGACACATTTTAGTGTGATATTAGAGATATAATTGTCTGTGGTATAGACACATTTTAGTGTGATATAAGAGAGATATAATTGTCTGTGGTTTAGACACATTTTAGTGTGATATAAGAGAGATATAATTGTCTGTGGTATAGACACATTTTAGTGTGATATAAGAGATATAATTGTCTGTGGATTAGAGAGATTTAATTGTCAGTGGGTTAGAGATTTGATTGTCTGCGGGTTAGAGATATTTAATTGTCAGTGGGTTAGAGATTTGATTGTCTGCGGGTTAGAAATATTTAATTGTCAGTGGGTTAGAGAGATTTGATTGTCTGCGGGTTATAGAGATTTAATTGTCAGTGGGTTAGAGAGATTTGATTGTCTGCGGGTTAGAGATATTTAATTGTCAGTGGGTTAAAGAGATTTGATTGTTTGCGGGTTAGAGAGATTTAATTGTTTGTGAGTTAGAGATATTTGATTGTTTTCGGGTTAGGGGACAAGAGAACTATAATTGTCTGTGGTTTAGACACATTTTAGTGTGATATAAGAGAGATATAATTGTCTGTGGTTTAGACACATTTTAGTGTGATATAAGAGAGATATAATTATCTGTGGTTTAGACACAATTTAGTGTGATATTAGAGATATAATTGTCTGTGGTATAGACACATTTTAGTGTGATATAAGAGAGATGTAATTGTCTGTGGTTTAGACACATTTTAGTGTGATATAAGAGAGATATAATTGTCTGTGGTTTAGACACATTTTAGTGTGATATAAGAGAGATATAATTGTCTGTGGTTTAGACACATTTTAGTGTGATATAAGAGAGATATAATTGTCTGTGGTTTAGACACATTTTAGTGTGATATAAGAGATATAATTGTCTGTGGGTTAGAGAGATTTAATTGTCAGTGAGTTAGAGATATTTGATTGTCTGCGGGTTAGAGATATTAAATTGTCAGTGGGTTAGAGATTTGATTGTCTGCGGGTTAGAGATATTTAATTGTCAGTGGGTTAGAGATTTGATTGTCTGCGGGTGAGAGATATTTAATTGTCAGTGGGTTAGAGAGATTTGATTGTCTGCGGGTTAGAGATATTTAATTGTCAGTGGGTTAGAGAGATTTAATTGTCTGTGGGTTAGAGATATAATTGTCTGTGGTATAGACACATTTTAGTGTGATATAAGAGATATAATTGTCTGTGGTTTAGACACATTTTAGTGTTAAATCACTTATTTGAAGCGAGCGGCAATGTCCCTTAAGTGCACGTTAAATGCTAGAACCGTCCGATGCTGAACGTAAATTTCCAGACATGAATTGTGAAGGACTGCTCCGAGATTCGGAGAAGGCGTCAGTCTAAATATTCAGCCAAGCCGAATCTCAGTCGATATTAGATTAGCAGCGCTCTAAACCTCGACATAGAGAGTACCGATACAAGTATGTACTAGAAATGTTTGAGGTCGGCACGAAAGACAAAAGCTAAAACACAACTATTCAAATCGCACCCATTACTATTCATATATGAATCGATTTTGACAATATCTACCAAATTTGGTTCTATTTTATCTCCTACGTTTTGTTGTTTATGTGAACCGAATAAATTGGGCATTACTGCGAAAGTTTTGAAAATCATTATGCGGGCACATGCAGTTTTATAGTGTGGAATAAAGTTCTTGGGAGAGGGATAACTGTAATTAACTGGGACGACTTTATTTGTATGGCGCAATATGATTGGTTGATAGTTCTCACTGATCCAAACGAAAGGTCATGAGGACGTGACCATCAGAGGGCTCTATTGAGTAAGTGTAGCGATCTTTGTGAGCAGATCAAAGGATCTCATTTTAATTAGATTGACCCCAATCAATATATATTTAAACTGATTGATTGTTTTGGATTTAACGCCGCTTTGTCAACAGTCATGTTTATATAAATGAAATGTTACATCTTTTACCTTATTACATATAGTTGGTCGATTGCCCCATGTCAATGATCACAACATTCTTGGCGCGTAAAATATTCTATTTTAAAAGAGTAGACTCAATGGGTACCGTCAGGAAAACTCAAAAACTCTTCGAAACCGATGATATTTTGTTTAATCAAAATCACTGCGCATGCGAGCTGACCATAAACCGTGTACAATGTGA
Organism: Ostrea edulis; assembly: GCF_947568905.1. Lineage (NCBI taxonomy): Eukaryota > Metazoa > Mollusca > Bivalvia > Ostreida > Ostreidae > Ostrea > Ostrea edulis. The sequence goes on from NC_079164.1 coordinate 1,074,212, forward strand.
TCTAGACAAGAATTACGAATTTCCTTGGCTATGTCATGTGACTTTGTTCTTAGGTCATTGCACTTATAAGGCCATAAATAGCTTATATGCAAAATAACACGCCGTTTTGAAGATGCCTCATAGACCAACAGTAGTGACAGATTGCTTGTATCTTGTTTAACGTACAATGTATCTCTTGAAAATTTTTCACTCATGTAGACATCACCATTGCCGGTGATTAAGGCTTATGCTCGGCGCTTACGACCTTTGAGCTGGGAGTGCCGTATCTGCTGTGACAGGAGTCCTTGGTTTTTGCGGTCTCATCACAAGGAACGCACCATTTAGTCGCCTCTTGGGACAAGTAAGGGTGATAATTAGATTTCAAGGTGTGTGGACGTGTTTTTGGAGGCTCCTGATTTTGGGGAATTTTATAAGTGTAATGTCAAATTATCTTGCGACACACATTTTTTGTATGGTAGCTCTTTATAATTGAAGCGATTATAGATACAAATGGGGAAATCTCGTCTTGAGAATCAGGATAAAAAACGCAAAAAAGAAAATCAAAGTGTTGGCAGTTCGGACAATAGTGACAGTAGTACCCTGGCTGTGAGTTGTGTTCTCAGTGAAGTGAACGACGTGCTCTACGGGAGTTCAACATTGGCAGCTACACCAGTTATCGATACAAACAATGGAGAAAATATTACTTCTACACCGTTACCAACCGCAGCAGCGCAGAATCAACAAAATGTCTCTCTGGTGCAATCGCAAACAAATGGTACATGTCCACATTGGGCTAAGGAACTTGTCAACGCTTTCCGTACGTTGGAGTCCAAAGTAAACGGTGTGTACAAAAAACTCGAAAAACTTGAAAATGTTGAAACTAAAGTAGCGAGCATCAGCACTACTATCTAAAATTTTGAATCGGAACTATCCAACATAAAATCCAGGATAAACTCAAGTCTTCAACAGACAAAGGTCATGATTACAACTCTCGGTGAAAGAACAGATGGAGTAGAGTACCAATGCAATGAAATGGACGACCGAATAGCACACCTAGAGTCAGAAAATCAAGCACTGAAATGGGAAATCATTGACGTAAAGGCACGATCTATGAGGGACAATTTAATCTTCTCAAATATTCCCGAGAGAGTCGACGAAACCCCAAATGTGACTGAAAACATTTTACGAGAATTTCTAGAAAAAGAACTGAAAATGGATACGGCTGATGTGAGCAACATTAAGTTTGACAGAGTTCATAGAATGACGGGACGTAACAAACCCCGAGCAATAGTGGCCAAGTTTTTTTTTTTTTTTATATTTATTTATAAAATTTTTATTTTACAAATATTGACATAAGACACAAGAACATTTGTCATTTTTTTCTAACCACTTTCACGCACTTTCATACTCACACTCATACTTTTGTTGGTAAGTGCTTGCATTTTTAATATAATTGTAAGAGAAAGATGATAACAATACAGAGCTCGAGTAAATAGATAAAAGTACATATGGCTTCAAAAGTAGAAAAAATATTGCTTGAAATAGCAAAATTATGATTTTTTTTATGTTGTCAAAAAGTGTTTTCCATACATGCCAGGTATTTTCAAATTTTTGTATTTCCAAATTCTGATACGCGATACATTTTTCGACCTAGTATTTGTTGTTTAGATAGAACAACAATTCCAAGAATCTTGGCAATTTGGTTTTTTTCAAACAAGGAAAAATATATTGTTTTGTATATAGGATAAGAAAATTTACAATTCTGTTGCCTTTCGACAATGGAAGTTCGCATAATAAAATATTAAGTACATTAAAACCTATTCTTTTGGAAGTTGTTTTATAAATGTGCATGCTCAGATTTCTCCATAATATAGATACTTTTTCACAGCCAATGAAAATGTGTTGAATTGTCTCAACTTCATCATTACAAAAGGTACAACAATCAAAAGACACAACATTGATTTTTTAAGATAATAATTGACAGGCAGAATTCTATGAAGTATTCTATATTGTAACCATTGGATAGTAGAGTCCTTGGTAGTCTTAAAACATACAGTAAAAGCATCCTTAACACATATCTCTATTCCATAAGCTACCAGCTCTAAATTCCACTTTGTAACAGAAGTAGGTATATCATTGTTTACATTTAACTGTTTGTAAACAGATTTAGTACATTTAGTTTGCAAAATCAAAGGTTTATAATATAATGGAATATGAGGTGAAAAAGATCTATTGAATAAACCTTTGTTTTCAAACAATTTCAGATGAGTTGCTATTGCACTCAATACACTGTTCTATTGTAATATACAAACTTGGATATCAAATTTATGTCGAAAAAAATTATGTGATAAAAGATAATAGTGGCGAAGTTTAACAACTTCAAACAAAGGCAAGACGTCAAATTCAGATCCACAGAACTGAAAGGTACAACCTTTTATATAAATGAACAATTTCCTCCAGAAATCAACGAACAAAGACGACAACTTATTCATAATGCGAAGGAGAAACAACGACAAGGACACAGGACACGTTTAGTGTACAATAACCTGTACATTGATGGCGTTCCATACAAACCACCTACCAACCCACGGATCCAGGAACCGATGAGATAGGAAATTGCGGGGGTCGGACATTTAATGCGTATAGTCGCATGGCATGTAAACAGAAATTTAGAGCAAAAGATATGTGACAGCGACTTTTGCGCAGTCATATCTGACTACGATGTAATATTTTTATCAGAATGCTGGATTCAACCTGGAACAGCTCTAAAGTGCGATTGGTCAACGACGAATTTGAATACAAATGTTTTCCTAGACTGAAGGGTAAAGGCGGTGGCCTTGTGCTGTTATACAGAAAAACACTTCGTAAGTTTGTATCAATTGTTAAATGTGTTGAAGACACACTCATATGGTTAAGAGTAGAACAAATAGATCATCCCGATATTTATATCCGTTTTGCGTATATACATCATGATCATAACGTTTACTACACAAAGTATAATTGCGATTTATTTGATTGTATCTTAAACGATATGTCAATTTTTACACAGAACGGCACTGTTGTTGTTGCCGGTGACCTAAACAGTAGAGTTGGTAATTTATCTGATTATATTGTAGAAGACTCTCTTGCTATACCTATTCATGATATGCTGTCAAATGTTTTTGATTATAACACTGATTCGGTCATGCCACATCGAGTATCAGAAGATATAATGGTTAATAGGTTTGGCAGACAGCTTTTAGAATTTTGTAAATCTACTGGTTTAAGACTTTGTAATGGTAGAACACCAGGTGATGAAAATGGCCAGTTAACTTTTTACAATCACTTAGGTACAAGTGTTATAGATTATGTTTTAGTAGAAGATACGTACTTTAACAATGTCACTAAGCTTAACGTCTGTGAGTTTAACGAATGGTCAGATCATGCACCAGTAGAATTTACTTTGAGTCGTATGAATGCTAGCTTTTCCAATAATAATGATGTAATCACGAGTGGTCCAAATACGACACGGAAGTGTAGATGGGACGACGAGCACGTGGAACAAATGGAACGTGACCTCAATGACAAAGTCAGTGATCTGTATAATATCATCGACTTAATACAATCATCTACCCTAACACTGGATCGTGGTATTGAACAGTTTAATTCTATATGACGACGCCACTATCATCGTTGTTCAGTTTTTATTAGATGACAGGAAGGTAAAGACTAAATAAAATTAACAAGACTGATAAGTACACAGGTTGTTTACATCTACAAAGTTTTGACTCAAAAATCGACATTACCGAATAGAAAATTGTATCTGAGCTATTAACATGATAAATGGACATACATCATATTGTAAAATGTAATAAACTTACTATATTGTGGCCTAAACACGGCGAAGAGAGATGACAAGTTATAAGTAAAACATGGCAGAAATCGTACTTAGTGCACGCATGAAATTACAGCTGAAAAAATTTACAAACGGATAAAAATGGATGTCACAAATTCTGAATACCGGACAAAAAACGGATTCGTAATAATTACAGTTTATTAACGGAGTAACAACACATTCTATATTAAATGATGTTTTTCAACCTTGTTCTAGAAATGTAACATGTTGTAAAAAATTTCACCTAATAAGAAAAGTCCTACTGGCAAGGATAAACCTTGGTTTGACGAAAAATGTAAACACCTGTACAACACTTATCGTCATTTTATGTACATCTTTAATTCTGAGCGTAGCCCGGAAAACAGATGTAATCTGGTTAAAGCTAAAGGTGAATACAAACGTTATGAACGAAAGGTCAGACGTAAGTATTTAAGGTCAGAGGGGAACCGACTTAGTCTGTTAAGTAGGAATAACCCTAGGCAATTTTACAAAGCCTTTAAGAAGAATTCACGGTTTCCACTTACAGAGTTGTCTTTGAATAATTTGTTTGAGCATTTCAAGTCTGTCTGTAACAATGATGGAGATAACAATAATACAGAGGTGGACCGAGCTCAAAGTTGCATTTTCGAGGAGCGAGATGTTCCAATATCATGTGATGAAGTTTATAATGTATTAAAGAAAACGAAAGCTGCTATATCACCGGGCATTGATAACTTGTTAAATGAATACTTTTGTAAATTTCTAGTTATTTTTATTCCATTGTTGTCATGTCTATTCAATATTATCTTTAATAATGGCACATTTCCAACATGTTGGACTGAGGGAATTATTTCCCCATCTTTTAAGACAGGAAATGCTAACGACACCAATAACTATAGAGGCGTAACTCTGGTGAGTTGTTCGGCAAAAATATTTACTTTTGTTTTAAATGATAGGTTGTTAAAGTGGTCTTACGGGAATAATTCTGTGTCAGATGCTCAGTTTGGTTTCAAACCAGGTTTTGGCACTACAGACGCTATATTTGTATTACAAAGTGTCATTAGTAAAATGTTATCACACAAAAATAAGTTATTTTGTTGTTTTGTTGATTATCAAAATGCTTTCGATAATGTCAATCGAAACAAGTTATTTTTTAAATTATCACTTTGTGGCATCACTGGTAAACTACTTACAATTATCAGATCACTATATAGTAACTTAAAATCCTGTGTAAGATTTCAATCCGAATTATCGAACTTCTTCTCACGTAGAAACGGATTAATGCAAGGTGAGGGGTTGTCCCCCTTTTTGTTCTCTCTCTATGCGAATGATTTTGAGAATGCATTTATTAATAGCTTGTGTGATGGAATTGACTTTAAAGATATATCACTGTTTTTGCTAATGTACGCTGATGATACTGTACTTTTTTCTGAATCAGCCACAGAATTACAAAACATGTTAAATACTTTATCAGTTTATTGTAACGAATGGGACCTAAAGGTTAATATTAAAAAAACAAAACAAAAGTTCTTGACTTTCGTAACGGAGGGAAAATAAACGCCACCAGCAAATGTTTTTACAATGGTAGCGAACTAGAAGTTGTTGACAGTTTTAATTATCTTGGTCTTACTTTAAATTTTAATGGTACATTTTTAAAGTCTCAGTGTATTATCGCCGAGCAGGGTAGAAAATGTATGTACCATATTCTTCGAATTTGTGATAATCTGTCACTGAATATTGTAACAAAACTTCATGTATTGATACTTATGATTCAAGTGTTTTGAATTAAGGTAGTGTAATTTGGGGTTTTAACCGAGGTTACGATGTTCAAAAGGTACATGTGGACTTTTGTAAGCGAATTTTACATGTAAAGAAGTGCACTCTAAATTATATGGTTTACGGGGAACTTGGTCGTTTGCCAATGTATAATTTACGTATGATAAAAATTGTTAAATATTGGTTAAAAGTTATCAAAACCGACAATTGTACAATCACAAGAACTGTAATTGGCGCTGCCAAGTTAAGCATTTATTATTATCGAAAGGATTTGGTGATGTATGGTTTAAAGGACACATCGCATGTTTTTAAACTTTTTAATTTTTTCAGCAAAATTCATTCATTTCATACCTAAAACTACTTTACACGTGTTTTAAATGAAACAGTTTGCGTAGTTTTCGAGTTTGAAAGCGATGAAATTCAAATCTTGCGATATGCATATTTTCTTCGATATTTTACGCGCCATTATCTGTGACGTCATATGCGACCTCGAGCGAGAATATTTGAAAACAGTTGATAGCCATTTCATAAACAGATTAGATTTAATTGACAAACAAACAATTATCACATTAACAGCTTGTAAATAACACTGCATTAGGGTGTTTTGTGCCGTTTAAGGGTGTACTTACTGTCAGTAGAGAGGATTTGGACTGTGTTTTTTCCAATTTTCGAAGGAAGGTATGAGGGACAAGACGTGAATATTTTTTGTCGGCACAACGACTTTGCCATAAAAACCCCCAGTAGAATTTGTCCCTGTACTTTTTCAAACAAGCACTTGGACAAACACGTAGATAAACTGCGAGAAAATGGTTCTATCGAAGCTACACACTGTTACATATAGGCCTACGGCATATGCTTTCCGTTCTGCTCTCGAATTCAATATACACTCGCACCAACTGACCTTCACCTTGTAACAACATATAGGCAGAACTTTGCTAGCAGTGTCTACCAACTGGTAGTTTTAAAAAAGAAATTTTAAGATAAAAGATAATTGAACTTTCAATCATAAATAATAAAATATAATATTTCCCGACTTTGAATTGAATTATAATGTTTTCATTTTTTTTAAGGAACGTATACGTGTTTACAACAACAGCACGCCGCGCTCCCACTTCTTAAGTAACAACGTGTTGATAATAAAAAATAATGATTAGGCCTAATAAAATTGTTTTAATAAAATAATTTAAAAGTATTGTGATTTTCACAATAAGTTTGATCATTATTATTATTTTTTTTCGAAATGCACCTGTGACAGTAGGCCTAGTTGTCATAATCGTATAATAATTTAGGCCTATCTAACTTCTCCAAAAATAAATTTAATAATAATTGCACTGTTTATTTTAGAAAAGCAACAACGCTAATTACAGTTGTTTACAGAAATGGCATTACCAAATTGTGTTTAGACAGTGATCTCAGGTAAACATTAATTACTTGCAAATTTATGCAGATTTCATACTCGCTTTTCTCGCTACATTTGGGTCGCTATTTGTATGCACTGGTGGCTAAAAGATATAAGACTCGGGGAATTTGTCGACATCGAAATAAATGTTATCCATGGTAAATAAATTAGGCCCCTAAAACCCGAGTTTTTAAAAATATCTAGCATTACTTTTACAAGTTGATCGACGAAGGTCGCATATGACGTCACTGTACCACGTGACTACCTATCTAATTAACTAGGCTTTTTGAAATCGGGGCTTAGATTTAAGTCTGTATGGTGGCTAATTATCGCAATACTTCAGCGAACGAACTATTACAATTAATTTCTATAAGCATAAGGAAGACAAAATGCATGTAATTCTGTATACTTTGAAAACACGAGATGTGTCCTTTAACCACTATGTCAATAATGAAGTTTTATTTCTAGAATGTCTCAAACAGCGTTAAACTGACAACTTCATGCAGTCACGAGATGAATTTTTTGATAATTCACCCAAATGTATTCTGTATAGACACCTTATTGATAATGTTACCATTCAGTTTTACTTGACAAAATCTATTCCGGAAAATCTTAATAATCTTTTAGCAAAATTTATATTGTCTGCTCACCAGCTTAGAATTGAACAAGGTATATATAATGGCACAGCAAGACAAGACCGATTGTGTGAATTTTGTAATTTGAACGAAGTTGAGGACGAATATCATTTTATTTTAGTATGTCCAATAAATGCTTCTATGTTTAAACTGGTACAACTGTCAATTCATAATAGAAAACAACTCTGTAATCTTGGTAAATTTTTAAAAAGTGCTTTACTCTTACGATCTAGCCAAACTATCGTCTAATGTAAAGCTGGTTTTTGTTGGTTTCTTTTTTATGTAAACTTGACTTATAACTCTCTTCATGTATATCCATCCTCTAATATTCACTCCATTTTTCATACTATATATATCTTTTTTGTTTATACTTTGCAATTGAATATGTATGATGCTGATGAGCCGTTAGGCTTAAAGCCAATAAAGAATACAATACAATACAAGGGACTATTGAGGGCCTATTCTAACCCGGATCCCCACGGGATTGTAGCGACAGGTGATCATCAGTACCGACAATTCTTTCTGGTGTGAAGGTTAACACATCAGGCGAAAAGTTATGAAAAAGTATGAAAGGTGTCTTTTTAAAAAAAATATTTGTATGGTAAAAAGTTTTGGAGTCTGTTGTTTGTAGAATATTACTGTTAGAAAAATTAATTATATATGTAGCTTAGTAATCAAATCAGAAAGTGTGTTAGAATACATGAAAATGTGAAAATAATCTCATTAATGCTAAATAGAATACTTAACTGAAAGCACGGCAAACAGGGACCACTGAAAGCTTAGGGAAATGCATAGTTACTCTTTATATTGCGCGAAAAAAAAAATAATTAAAGGTATCTCAAATGCACCCCCTTAATGTCCCGACATGTTTATGGTTTTGTGTGGTATTTTCGGCCCTAGGATATACCAAAATTATGCAATATTGGACTTATTTTTATGTACTAAACAAGAATTCGTGCCAGATGAAGGGAAAGAGTCACAATATTTTAGATAACTTTAACAGATTTACAACTTAGAGGTGCTGGGAAACACGGTCTGTGTGACAGAATGCACATTCACTCGCGCAGTGGTCTTTTGTGACAAATTTTTGATTAAATTTTTTACACATTTTAGAATTTCTGAAGAAAGGTTTGCAATAAAATTGCAGCCATGGGCACGTTTAAATATTTGCATTTCGATCATTCACAAGTATTATTTGAAAAACGTCAAGGCATTCTTAGTGCAGAAAACCACAGATAATATACACACATGGTAAATAACTCTTCACCTCGCAAAAATAAACAAATGGGGCCCCACGTCCGAGTTCTTTGATCATATAAATCTACATTTAGCTATAAATGTGTCCATCTGTCAGCATTTTAAGATGCATTTAACGCCATATTTCCAGTTTCTGAGACTTTTAATGTCACATCTACTATGTAAGTGAACAATCATTTTGGTCACACAAGAATGTTTTGAAAAAGTGAAGATGTTGAACAGTGACCAATATCATAATTCACATAAAGAGTACGAAATTAAGAGCAGAGTACACAGAGACACACAGAGACCCCGTGATACATCACAAAGTTAAACAGATACAGTGACATCGGAATTGTACAACACGGTAACTCGAGTATTCAGTCTGCACACTTCGTATTTGAACAGTGATTTATTGTTTATGATTTTACGACGTTTTTGTAACATTTAAGCCATTTTACAGCGGTTAAATAAAATATGTATAGAATTGAGTTATGAAGTTTCCCCGATGGTATCCAGTGAGCTTACTCTTTTTCTAAAATAAGGGAAATGATCTTTTGTGTGCCAAGGGGGCTGTGATCCTAGAACTAAACGTGAGAGAGAGAGAGAGAGAGACAGAGAGAGAGACAGAGAGAGAGAGAGAGTCAACTTTTCGAGATAATCTGTCCCCTCTTCAGGACAGATGAACTGGTTTACAGAAGATGGCTAAATATATACAAATACGCTAGCGCTAAAACTACACTAAATCTAAAATTACACTAAATCTAAAAAGCTATCTACACTGTAAATGACATGTTTATTGTTTTCGTAACCAATGTTTTCTATGGAGAGAATTAGGATACGCTCTGTTCGTACAAAGGGCTGATCCACCATACACGTACACATATACATCCTCTCTCTGTGTTAGAGAAATCTCCACAAATAACTGTTATTGTATAAAGTATAAATTAACTACAATTATAGTGAAAATTTTGATTCACAAAGGTAAAGACCTTGATAGTAACAGTACAGACTTAATTACGACTTACGTACAAGATTACACCGCTGTATACACAGAACTTAATTTCTTGTAACTCCTCGGATGGAGTGTAAGTTAGTTATAATTTATCTGATGGAGTGTAAGTTAGTTATAATTTTTCTGATGGAGTGTAAGTTAGTTATAATTTATCTGATGGAGTGTAAGTTAGTTATAATTTCTCTGATGGAGTGTAAGTTAATCTGATGGAGTGTAAGTTAGTTATAACTTATCTGATGGAGTGTAAGTTAATTAGTTTTAATTTCTCTGATGGAGTGTAAGTTAATCTGATGGAGTGTAAGTTAGTTATAATTTCTCTGATGGAGTGTAAGTTAATCTGATGGAGTGTAAATTAGCTACAACTCCTCTGATGTAGTGTAAGTTAATTAGTTACAACGTCTCTGATGGAGTGTAAATTAGTTATAATTTCTCTGATGGAGTGTAAGTTAATCTGATGTAGTGTAAGTTAGTTATAATTTATCTGATGGAGTGTAAGTTAATTAGTTTTAATTAATCTGATGGAGTGTAAGTTAATCTGATGGAGTGTAAGTTAGTTATAATTTCTCTGATGGAATTTAAGTTAGTTATAACTCCTCTGATGGAGTGTAAGTTAATCTGATGGAGTGTAAGTTAGTTATAATTTCTCTGATGGAGTCTAAGTTAGTTAGTTTTAATTTATCTGATGGAGTTTGAATTAATTAGTTTTAACTTCTCTGGTGGAGTGTAAGTTAATTAGTTTTAATTTATCTGATGGAGTGTAAGTTAATTAGTTATAATTTATCTGATGGAGTTTGAATTAATTAGTTTTAACTTCTCTGGTGGAGTGTAAGTTAATTAGTTTAACTTCTCTGGTGGAGTGTAAGTTAATTAGTTTTAACTTCTCTGGTGGAGTGTAAGTTAATTAGTTTTAACTTCTCTGGTGGAGTGTAAGTTAATTAGTTTTAACTTCTCTGGTGGAGTGTAAGTTAATTAGTTTTAACTTCTCTGGTGGAGTGTAAGTTAATTAGTTTTAACTTTTCTGATGGAGTGTAAGTTAAGATATAAGTCTACGCGCTGGAGACTGTTCTCCCTCTGTTGGGATTCGATCCTTTAGCTCACGATGCAAGATCTTTTTTAGAGATTAGATTCCGTGAATTGTCAACATTTTAAAGTTTTGTTGTGAAAATGTGTTTTGTACACAGTCTGACTTATTTCATACTGATTGCTATTAGGCCGATCTTTACATATAAATTGATTGTATTGTACACGGTCTGACTTATTCATACTGATTGCTATTAGGCCGATCTTTACATGTAGATTGATTGTATTGTACACAGTCTGACTTATTTATACTGATTGCTATTAGGCCGATCTTTACATATAAATTGATTGTATTGTACACGGTCTGACTTATTCATATTGATTGCTATTAGGCCGATCTTTACATGTAGATTGATTGTATATTGTTTCATGTTCTAGTATGATTTCCAATATAGGTTGAAATTTTACATTGTAGTAATATCCATATTTTGTATATCAGGTTGGGTAGCCCAGTAGTTAAATTACTGAACTAGTAATAAAAGGGCAACGGATTGTTATAAATATTTTTATCCCCCCCCCCTTTCAAAGAAGAAGGGGATATTGGTTTGCACTTGTCTGTCGGTCGGTCGGTGGACCACATGTTGCCCGCTCAATATCTTGAGAACCATTCACTTGATGACAATGATATTTCATATGTAGGTTGGTTATGAGTAGAAAAGGACCCCTATTGTCTTTTTAGGTCAAAGGGTCAAGGGTCAATCTAGTCTGGACATAGGAATATAATGTCCGCTCAATATCTTAAGAACCCTTTGCTTGAAAGACATCAAACTTGGCACACTGGTACATTCTAAGGAGTAGATGACCCCTATTGATTTTGAGGTCATATGGTCAAAGGTCAAGGGTTAAACTGGGCATAGGAATATACTGACCATTCAATATCTAGAGAACCCTTTCCTTGACAGACATCAAACTTAGTACAGTGGTGTATATTCAGGAGGAGATGACTCATATTGATTTTGAGGTCACATGGTCAAAGGTCAAGGGTCAAACTGGACATAGTAATATACTATCCACTCAATATCTTGATAACCCTTTTGCTTGACAGACATCAAACTTAGTACACCCATATTGATTTTTAGGTCACATGGTCAATTCACTCTTGACATAGGAAGATATTATCTGCTCAATATTTTGAACTGATGATACTACTATCAATTAAATGATGTGTGTGTATAACCCTTTTCAATTTTGCACCATGGGGGGATATGTGTTTTACAAACATCTCTTGTTCTCCATTCTTTGCTAAAATAACTTTATGATGTCCATATATACAAATTTCTGTAATACATGAAAACTTACCTAACATTTTTACTTGCAACAACCAGGAAGTAACGATATGTGCTATTTCTAAAACATTGTATATTGGATTAACATCCCACTATTGAATCTTTTACTCACATGGAGACGTCAGCTGCAAAATTTAGGCCTATGTTCGGCGCTTATGGCTATTGAGCAGGAGGGATCTTTATCGTGCCACACCTACTGTGACATGGAGCTTCTGATTTGAGGTATCATTAGAAGGACCGCCCCATTTACATAGTAGCCTCTTACGACAAGCAAGGGGTACTGAGGACCTATTCTAACCTGAATTCCAACGGGATCTCTTCATACTGAATTTGAATGCGGATTAATCCTGGCCGGGATGTGGAACTCGAGGCAGTTGTTATCTGTTAACAGGGAATTCTTACTACTCCTGAGCACTAATATATCCAGGATTCCGTGTTTGCCCAACTCTTTATTTTGTATTCATTATAGAAGTTAAGAGATTGATTGTCACTTGTTCACTGAAACATATTTGTTGTATTCCTTACAGGAGTTATCAGATTGATCATTGTTCGCTGTCTTTCATAAGATGTGTGCGACTAAAAAATACCAACAAAGCTCACTGAAAATTAGCTCTTAGGGAATATGATGATTCGGTACTAAGCTACAGCAGTTAAGGATGAAATGTAAAATATGATGTTTCCTTGTTATTTTCATGAACTGTCATATTTTACTTGAAGTCACTACATCGATATTATGTCTCGTGGGTGACATAATGAAATCAAACAGGGAAAGTATCAGAGCGGAGTAATCCCAAGGTGATGCACAGAAAATGTTTCCATGCATTAGTTTAATTGCAATGCAGAAAAATTTAAATGTAGTTTAGATATTATTCATCTGAATCTATAGCCAAACAGTCTGCCAATGGATATTAATTATTCAGAATGCAATGTAGAACTCATATCAATTCATGGATTGAAATTATTTAACTTAAGCATATCGTGTACAAATGTAACGTTCCAAATATCACATAATTAGGTGTTTCTGAGTGCAACATTGTCGAAATAAAGACTCCGTATAGCGTATCTTTATATGCCAGGTTCAGCAGTGTGATTATCGACAGGATTCGGACAGGGGATGCTTACTCCTCATAGACACGTGCTCCCACCTCTGGTATATCCAGGGGTCTGTGTTTGTCCTACTCTGAATTTCGCATTCTTTATGACGTACATGAGGTTGATCACTGTCAGTTATCTTTACTTTTTCCTCATCAATTTCTCCTTTTGATAAAATGAAACTAATTCTTAAGAATGAGATCATAGTTAAAATTCTTAATCTGGAAATGACTTGAGAAACATATATCTATTTACTTATAATGACACTGATTCATGAATTTCAGACGCGTCTTCAAAAATGAAAGACGTCGAAGAATTGTATTTTGATAATAAAAGTAAAAGCAGTCATCGACAAAACATTTACCATTCCAAACCAAATGAACCTATAACCCAACCATTCTTTTAATACTAGGTTAACATGCACTCAACATCCAAGGTATTAATGAAAGTCCAAAGCTATTTCTAAACTTAGGGGTAAAATACTCTGTTTCAGTGCATGGTGTGTTTATTTGGGGCTAGTGTGGGGTGCAGAAATTCTTAGAACGGAATTCAAGGTCTATTAACCTGTTAAAGGATCAAGCGTGCCCCTTAAACCCCATCTCCTCACTACTGCTCGAACATCATCAGAGGAACCTTTCAACTTGCTGCACCAGAAAACCAGAACGTTGAAAGAAAACACTTTTGGTAGACGGAAGTGTAGTTGGCTGATGGTACATAAATTTGTAACATGTGTGGTTTCCGTCATATTGGATTTGTTTTTAGAAGTAAGAATTAACAGACGTTACCGCATTGTTCATTCCCTTATAAATATTCTGTCGAATATTATGTTCAAAATATTTTCAAAATGATCAATATCAAGTTTATGATTCCTGTAAAAAATTTAATTGAATGTCAACAAAGTGGAGTCGTTAAATTGATGGTGACTATAATAAAACAGTAAAGTACATCACTGCGTGAGTTGGGAACGTTCCAGACAGGACTATTACCCGGCACACCTTTATAACATTTATACATGTATAACACTTTATACGTACTAGGCCAAAATAGTAGTCACGATTTGGTCTGCATATAGGTACTTCAACTACGAGTCACACCCCGACTACTATTTCAGTATATAATCTATCAAAAGTGAAGAAAACAGTTATCAATCTCATAGAATACAAAATAAAGGGTTGGGCAAACACGGTCCCCTGGACATACCTGAAGAGGGACCAGGCGCCTAGGAGGAGTAAGCATCCCCTGTTGACCAGTTAAGCTCGCCGTGAGCCCTATATCCTGGTCAGGTAAACGGATCAATCCGCAGTCAAAATCAGTCGACCTAATGTCGGATTCTATTTATAAATTAGATCGTTATACCGATCATGGATATCTATAAATGTATAGATAGATTAATATAATGGCGAATTGAAATGAATAAGGAAACCTGATCAAGATATAGGGGTCACAGCAGGCGTGTGACCGGTTGCCATGGGATGCTTCCTCCTCCTAGGCACCTGATTTCAGCTCTGGTATATCTAGAGGTCCGTGTTTGCAAAACTCTCTATTTTGTATTGCTTATAGGAGTTGTGAGATTGGTCACTGTTCGTTATTTTCACTTTTCATTGATCACTGTTCATTATCTTCACTTTTTATTGACATGTAAATCTTCATATACAGCAACCCTATCCTCGCGCTAATAACAAGTTATACATGAAAGTCGAAGATAACGAACAGTGATAAATCTTATAACTCTTATAAGCAATACAAAATAGAGAGGCAAACACGGACCTCTGGATATACCAGAGTTGGGATCAGGTGCCTAGGAGGAGTAAGCATCCCCTGTCGACAGGTCACACCCGTCGTGAGCCCTATATCCTGATCAGGTAAACGGAGTTATCCGTAGTCAAAATCGGTGTGACAAGAACGGTCTAACAACCTGTATGAAACACGTCAGACAGCATTTGACCCAGTGATGTGTTGTATTGCCAAAGTAGAACGTTTTAACGACCATAGAATTTGCAAAATGTTGACTTTAATCGAGACTTTGTATAGTGTCAAAGGTACTGGAAAAATGTGTCCATGTACAACTTTTACATATTTTCAACAGTAACAACTTGTTTTAGTCTTATCAATCAGGTTTTAGAAGCCATTCTTCAACGGATAACTGTTTAATACATATGTTAGATTTTATCAGAAGCAATACCTCCGAAGGGCTTTTTACTGGTAGGGTAATGTTGGACTTACAAAAAGCATTTGACACTGTCGATCATAAAATCTTATGTGACAAATTAGAGGTTTAAGGAGTTTTAACCACAGAGTGGTTTATGTCTTATCTATCTGGTTGACAGCAGTAAGTTCATGTCAATAATGTAGCATCCAATTTTAACCCATATAGATTAAGGAGTACTTCAGGGGGTATTTTAGACCCTCTTCTATTCATAATCTATGTCAATGATATGTCTATAAGTATTGAAAAAGACTGCAAGTTGATTTTATATGCTGACGATAGTGCTGTATTTTATGTTCATAGAGATCCTGATGCCATTGCACAAAAACTAGGAAATGTTATGGATAATTGCTCTGCATGGCATGTAGATAACAAACTGTCTCTTCATCTTGAAAAAACCGAAACCATTTTATTTGGACCCTAACCCCAAAATTGAAAAATGTTACAAAAAAGTTTCAAAATTCTATGTCATGAAATCAAAGCATTTTATAGTGTTAAATATTTAGGTGTATGTATAGATAAATTTCGATCATGTGAAAATGCAAGGTAAAGATAACGAACAGTGATCAATCTAATAACTCCTGTAAGCAATACAAATAGATAGTTGGGCAAACACGGACCCCTGGACACACCAGAGGTGGGATTAGATGCCTAGGAGGAGTAAGCATCCCCTGTTGACCGGTCGCACCCACCGTGAGCCCTATATCCTGATCAGGTAAACGGAGTTATCCGCAGTTAAAATCAGTGTGCCAAGAACGGATTAACAATCGGTATGAAACACGTCAGACAACATTTGACCCAATGATAGGTTGTATTGACGAACTAGATCGTTATAATGACCATAGAATTTGCGAAATGCTGACTTCGATCGAGATTGTTGAAACCCCTGTACCATCAACTTGTTATAATATTTTTTCAAGCATCATTCAAAAGTTAATGCTAGACTTCATTTTTTGTACAGAAATGCATTTTGCCTAAATTTACAGTCAAGAAAGACCTTATGTTCTGCTTTAATACAATGCTATTTTGATTATGCATGTTCTTCTCGGTATTGTGCTATTGGCAAACAACTTACACAAAAATTGCAAGTAACCCAAAACAAAATTGTCAGATTTATTTTAAATCTAGGTCCTAAAGCTAGCATTTCTAGTGACATTCAAGATTCTTTGGGCATGTTTAAAGTGGATGACACAGCTACTAAACTAAGATTGATTATATTTCATGGTAAAGCCCCACATTATCTCTATGATAAATTTGTTCTAAACAATAATAATAATAGAAGTGCTACAAACAAAACTTTTATCATATCAAACAATCTTTTTTTTTTTACAATGCTATCAAAGATTGGAATAATTTACCTTTAGATACAAAAGAGTTGGCAACTAAGCAAAGTTTTTAAAAAAGCTGTAAAGTCCTTATTAGCCAGCAAGGCAAGGGACATAACTCTGTTTGAAGCTTATGCAACTATTAATCAAAACCATCCAAAATTACAATTGTTAGTCATGTAATGTTTTTTCTTTTTATCTGTTGATTATATATATTGTATAAATATAAAGACCCCATGGGAAATAAGCTAATTTAAGCTTTTATGGGTTATCCTTAGGTTAAGATATCATCATTTGTCATGTTATCCACGCAGTTACTTATTCTTTAACTGTTATAACTACATTGTGCTATAGATTATGCCAGGTTTTAATTTGTTATTTTACATTTACAATCATGACATTCTGTGATATTTTATACCTGAATAAAATAAAATGAAACGAAACTGTTGGAATCCTCGAGGGACGTTAAACAATATACAACCAACAACTCTTTCGTCTGGACGGAAAGATTCCAATCGATGCATCCACGATTTCCCCGTACTCTTTCTTTCTGCATCAGTCCATGTTGGGTTATGGACTTGCATGTTTTGCCAAACGTGCCCTTCTTTGTTGAAGTGTTCTTCTATAGGTTCAGCCATGCGTCTGGTTTTGATGGTTGATAGGAGGTTGTTGATTCTAAGTCTAATATTTGTAGTTTCTCCAACATGTTGCGGACCCTATTGTTTACAAGTGATGAGGTATATACAATTGTTGGTTTTATAGGAAATTGATAACTGTTGTCTGTAGTGAAGCTTTTGGATGTTTCTGAATCCTGACTAGCTTATCAAAGCAAGTTAGAAACCTCTATTGGGAAGAGGGTTGTCCAGTCTGGCACTACATATAGTTTACAATAAATAAGAAGTATTTCAGGTTTCAAAGACTTATTTCTTTATACCTAAAACATGTACTTTGCAACATTAACTGATAAGGTCTTTTTGAAGAATGTTATTTAAGTTTCATTTCTACAAACTTTCGATTCAGAGATATGCATATTGCTAGGGACACATCCAGTTTTGACATTCATTGAAATCTCCATTGCATCGCTTTGAGCATTTTCTTGAATTTTGATAGAACATCACCAAACCTTCTGTGATTTGTTGTTAACTGTCGGTTTAAAATAGTCCTCAATCAGTACCCCTTGCTTGTTGTAAGAGGCGAATAAATGAGGCGGTCCCTCAATTGAGATAGGACTGCAAAAACTGAGATCCTTGTCACAGCAGGTGTGGAAAGATAACGATCCCTCAGTGCCATAAGCGCTGAGCATAGGCCTACATTTTTCAGCCCTTCACCGACAATGGTAACGTCTTCATGTGAGTGAAATATTCTCAAGAGAGACTTTAGTCAATATATAATCAAACAATCAATCGTACGTTGTCGATGTTCTCTAAATAGTGGCATCGGATAGTGCTTCAAAAGTTCCATCGGCTTCCAGTTCGATTCCAGCATAAGGAACAACTTCCAATCCAGTGTTATGAAGTATATCGTACATATTAAAATAAACATCATACATAACTTAACCGTATTACACTGTTAGAGAGAGAGAGAGAGAGAGAGAGAGAGAGAGAGAGAGAGAGAGCTGTTACGAACTTGGGTACAAATATTGATTTCAAAATCTTCATACAGCCAAGCCCAAAGTGTCATAAATATTACCTTACTTAATTGGCTTATTATATATGAAATGATTTCTTACCGGCGACACCAATTGCTTTGTTTTACTTTGAGTGAAAACATTCATAAAATACACTTCGGGTCCCCTGTCTCGTCAACAACAAAATAGACCCCCTATACTGTCTTGTTGGATTTTAGAATTTAAGATATCACAATTAACTGTCTTCATTTTCCAAAGGACTTTCGGAAATTTCTAAATGTTAAGTAACATGTAAATTCCATGAACATTTTTAGTACAAAAAAGTAGCATATGATAGAAAAAGATATGCTTACTCACCCTAAGCACCAGATCCCACCTCTAGCGTGTTCAGTTTTGCCCTACTCTTAATGTTGTAGTTTTTATCGGAATATTGGGTTTTATCTCACTTGTCCATGCTATGCCACCTTGGATATTAATAAGTACATATATAGAGCCACATAATTGTTTCCGATTTTGTAATTTCCCCAATATGTAGATTATGAAAGTATGCACCCCAATATGCTGTTTTTGAAAAAAAAAATCATACTCAGAAACGAACATTTTCAACATACCCGCGTTTGAGATGGAAGGACTATTTGCAATCGGTCGGTTGTTTGGAGTTTACCTATGTATATGTGGAGAGGAATGTTTAATGATACACTTGTGTGTTGAGAGAAGTCATCAGCTTTACATAAAGTACAATTCCAGGCAAATCGAGCACTCTACTGACTGAGGTATATTCATGACCGGATTTACGGTTGATTGATTTAAATTCAGAAGCAACGCAAGTTTAAGAAGCCTTAGGTTAAGTGCATAATACATCATGGACCATGGTAGAGAGCCCATAGATGTCTTTCGATTGTTGTCTCCAACATTTAACAAGAAACCGCCGCCGCCAGAGTCAGAATGTTGTATATTTCTGCTGCAGTAAAATATCCTTGAACAGAGGGTATTTTATAATACTTCAGAGAGCTGAAAAACACTTTAACATTTTCTTTGAAGCATTTATAACATCCAATGTGTACATGGGTGAGATAGTCACGTGGTTCGCGGCAATAAAAATTTCATCGTATATAAACCATACCGTATGTCCCATATCATCACTTCCCAGTATGGCGTTTTACAAAACATGCATAGCTGTTGTGTTTACCATTATGGTTGCCTTTGAAGGTATCTGCAAATAAGTTTTTTTTCTGGTATATTGTACCAAACAGGTGTTAAACGTTCAAAAGCTAGAGCGCAAAGTATCGTTGATTTGAAATATGTGTAATTTTGTGTATACGTATTTGATTTTGATTTGTAATTGTGTGTACACCAGGAATTGATTTACCAATGTCCGTTAATGCATCAACAACGACGGAGATCACAGATCCTGCAAGCACAACAACATCTGCAGCAACCACTTCAACGACAACATCCGGGACAGTCCAATCAAGCACAACAACGTCTGCAACAACCACTTCAACGACAATATCCGGGACAGTCCAATCAAGCACAACCGCATTGCCAGTAAACAATCCAACATCAACAACATCCGGGACAGTTCAATCGACCACGCCCTCTAATTCCACTGGTTCCCAGTACTCCTTCGCTGTGACACAAACTTACAATCCTCTCATCTTACTGCTATCTGCCACAGTCACTCTGAGGCAACAGTTTGTATGATTAGACTCGGGAACATTTGAAAGCGATGTCTTTAACATGAGTGTCAAAGAAACCTTCTGTGACGTCACAAAACCGAGAAGGTATTCGAGTCTTCCTCTGTATGCCAGTGGTTAAAACTAGGGCTTACCGTCCGAACATTCGTGTGATTATACATTTATTTAAATCAGGGATGTTAGTATCAAATGACAGCTGTCATTTACATATACTCTAGAAATATTATATATAAAATTATATAGGTCGCTTGGGAGCACTTATTTAAGCTGTTTTTATTAAATTGAAAGAAATTGTGAGTATTTTTTTTTTATCCAAAAAAGGTATTCGATATACCACAGGAATATAGCATTACCTGCCGTATTGATTTCATAGACCATTTTGTAAGTTTAATCGAACCATTTCTTATACGTAAACATTATAAAGTCCGATTCAGATGTACAATTTTTGACGTTTATGAACAAGAAATGGTATATTTCAAGGTAGTTTTCATTTGTCGTATTATTCAATATCAATATTAGACATAAATTCGTTCTAATATTATATTATTTTGTTTGTTTCTAAACATGGTTAATATATCTTTAATGGCAATATATAATAACTCGTGCAACGTAAACTATTTGATATCATCCCAGATGAAAGGAATAGGTCAAATTAGGTAGTTAATTATTGACTAATTCGACTGTCGACCATCATCGGTTGACCTTATGCATTGCGCGCGCCATGTGATCGAAATGAAAACAATGACGTGAAAGGCGAAGATAACGAACAGTGATCAATCTCGTAACTCCCAAAAGGAATACAACAAAATACATGGAAAAACACGGAACCCTGGACATACCAGAGGTGGTATCAGGTGCCTAGGAGGAGTAAGCATCCCCTGTCGACAGATCACACCCGCCTTGAGCCCTATAATTTGATCAGGTAAACGGAGTTATCCGTAGTCAAAATCAGTGTGTCAAGAACGGCCTAACAGTTGGTATGAAACAAGTAAGACATCATTTGACCCAATGATAGGTTGTATTGGCAAACTAGATCATTATAACGACCATTGAATTTGCGAAATGCTGACTTCAATCGAGACTGTAGAAACCCCTCTACCATCAACTTGTTTGTTAGTAGCATGCCACAATTTCAAAACTACACAGAATAAGCATTTGCGTATCGAATCAGTTGAGAGATATAAACACCACATGCAGGTGATAATGGAATATTGCTACATAGATATGGGAAGTTGGCGATGGATGGAGAAGCTGAAATTATATCCGTTTGTCATAAAGTTGAGGTGTTAGGTTTCCGTTAATATCTATTTTCAATAAAATAAAAATGCCGTCGATAAGTTTATCGACTATATAGAGGATTAAAGGACATATCAAGACTAAATTCATTATGTGTAGAACACTAAAGAGTAATCATTAATTTAGATAGGCACAGATCCAAGAATGGCTGGGAAAATAACACATGTATATAATAAGACAGTCACGTGATCAGCACTTTCCTAGAGTGCAAAATGACAGACTGTCTTTTAAAACTATCTTCATTTATATTTCTACAACGATTTCTTGCTTAACTGCAAATCTAAAAAAAAAAAAAAAAAAAAAAAATGAACGAAATCGAGCTCCAATTACAATTACGTTTAAACATAAAACTTTCACTGCAGTCAAAAAAAAATAAAAAATGGCGGGAAGTATAATTTTCGAATAATAAAATTTTAAAATTTTCAGTTCAAATCGTGTCCATGCTTCTTTAAACAATATACTAATCAATCTTATTTTATTGAAAATGGATATCAACAGCAAATTAGCAACTCAACTTTATGACAAACAGGACGATTTCAGCTTCTCCATCGTCACCTTCCGATATTTATATACATATGTAGCAATATTCTATTATCACAGGTATATGGTGTTTATATCTCTCAAACCAAGAGCTTGTTCTGCGTATGATCAGTTTTTGAATTGAGACAGGCTACTGAAAAACAATGTGATGTTACTGGAGTTTCAACAATCTCGTTTAAAGTCAGTATTTCACAAATTCTATGGTTGTTATTACGATCTAGTTTGCCAATAAAACCTATGCTGTCTGAAGTATTTCATAGCAATTGTTTGACCGTTCTTTTCACGCTGATTCTGACCACGTATTACTCCATTTAACTGATTAAGAGAGGGACCTCACGGCGGGTGTGACCGGTCAACAGGTGATAATAACTCCTCCTAGGCACCTGATCCCACCTCTGGTATATCCAGGGTCCGTGTTTGCCCAACTCTCTATTTTGTATTGCTTATAGGAGTTATGAGATTGATCACTGTTCGTTATCTTCGCCTTGCATAGAAACTGTACGTCTTTCTGCATTTCAATTTTATTTAGAATTTCAAAAACCTCTATCTGAAAACACAGTTTTCCAAACTTCATTCTGGGCTGCCAACAGCCCAACACACGACCTTGCCTATTCAAATCCCTGAACTAAAAGAGAGATTCAGGGTTCCCGCTTCTGGTAGATTTGCCCCTATCACAATTTAGATACCCAATTTCACCACCACGTCATCAAGCAAGGGAGATAAGTCATCATACTATTTTGATACTTCATACCATAGCAACATTTGACGATCTGTAGCGTCTGTTACCTTACGATTTTTTCTGAATGACTAATTTACATATATGAAGTAATTAAAGGATTTCGTTATCTTCACATTTATAAGCATTTGTGTCGATTTATCATAACTCGTTTGTCTATCTTGTGAAACCAACAATATCGGACCGCCATTGTGGTCTAGAGGTTAAAGCGTTCGCCCCGTATGCGGAAGGTCGGGGTTCGATTCCCGGCCGCGACGGACCTACGCCGTTCCATCACCAAACGCTCGGCATCAGAAGTAGATATCACGGGTCCTCGGATATGACCTTAAAATGGATGTCCCGTGTCACAGTAGATGTGGCATGCTAAAGAACCCTCACTGCTCAATGGCCGTAAGTGACGAGCATAGGCCTAAATTTGAAGCCCTTCATCGGTCTTGGTGAAGTCTCCATATGAGTGAAATATTCTTGAGAGGGACGTTAAACAATATAAAATCAATAAACCAACAATATTGGCATATATACATATATTCGTCTTTAGAGCACCGAATTCTTCAAATGTTTGATGCTAACCGATGGACCGCTTAAAATATTTCAATCAACCCATGAGATCAGAAAAGGCGAACTTCATATATATATATATATATATATATATATATATTGCAACTTTCACATGTACCCCGAGATTTTTGCCCATATTATTATTTGTAAATAGTTCGGATATATATATATCGTTTCGTTCAGTTTCTTTAGATTTCGTTTTTAGTTCCCTACCAACTAAGTCGAAGGGGAGGTTAGGTTTGCACTCCGTCCATCTGATCAGTTTTCCACACTTATTCTCTGTTCTTGTAGATATTTATCTGATATTTGGTAGATTGCTTTGCCATAACAATTATAGATCAAGCTTGACTTTGGTCTCGGTCCGTTGATGTTTCACTTTGTTATTGCCCTTGGACTTGGAAAATAGCATGGATTTTCAGTTTTCCGCACTTTTTAGCTCACCTGAGCTAAAAGATCAAGTGAGCTTTTCTGATCACCCGTATTCCGGCGTCCGTCCGTCCGTCTGTAAACTTTTAACATTTTTGACTTCTTCTCAAAAATCACTAGTTGGCACAAAACATCCTTTGGTAAAGGGAATTCTAAATTGTTAAAATAAAGGGCCAGGCCACCTTCCAAGGGGAGATAATCAAGAAAAGGTAAAAATAGAGTAGTGTCATTAAAAAATCTTCTTCTCAAGAACCACTGGGCAAGAAAAGATGACATTTATAGATAAGCTTTATTAGGTAGTGCAGATTCTAAATTGTTAAAATCATAGCCCCTGGGGGTTGGATGGGGCCACAATAGGGGATCAAAGTTTTACATACAAATACATAGGAAAAATCTTCTTCGCAAGAACCACTGAGCTAGAAAAGCTGAGATTTATATGAAAGCTTCCTGACATAGTGCAGATTCTAAATTGTTTAAATCATGGTTCCCGGGGTCGGATGGGGCCACAATAGGGGTCAAAGTTTTACATACAAATATATAGGAAAAACCTTTAAAAATCTTCCTCCCAAGAAACACTGAGCCAGAAAAACTGAAATTTATATGAAAGCTTTCTGACATAGTGCAGATTCAAGTTTGTTCAAATCATGGCCCCTGGGGGTAGGATGGGGCCACAAGGAGGGATCAAAGTTTTACATACAAATATATAGGGAAAATCTTTAAAAATATTCTTCTCAAGAACCATCGGGTCAAAAAAGTTCACATTTACATGAAAGCTTTCTGACATAGTGTAGATTCAAGTTTGCAAAAACCATGGCCTCCAGGGGTAGGTTTGGGGCCATAATAGGGACTACGGTTTTACATGCAAATATATATGGAAAGTCTTCTGATATGGAACCAAGGTGACTCAGGTGAGCGATTTGGCCCATGGGCCTCTTGTTTGTTGTGCTTGCAGATATCGTTTGATATTTAGCACATTGCTTTGCCATAACAAGTTACAGGGTCAAGTTCGAATTTTGTATCGGTCCATTGATTTGTTACTAAGTTATAGCCCTTGGACGTAGAAAAATAGCATGAATTATTAGTTTACATCCAAGTTTCTTAATTCTGTAGATAAGAGTACTACACTCATTAAAACTTCTAGCATAGTAGTACAACAATGCAGGTAAATTACTCATGAATACCTACATTTCACAGTTCATTGACTTGGTTAAAGACTTGCAAACGTAAACCTAATTATAAATTTGGCTTTTTTCCTGGATTCGTCTTTGTACCTGAAGAGTAGTTGATTTCCAACCTTTCCTATCCTAGTTCACCAATGTACCTGCATAATGAACTTTCAGTATTGTTGCGGTCCAGTAATGTTTGCGACAGGTAGGAGACAATAATGTATTGCCATGCAATACTCTAGGAAAACTTGTATTATTTCGTTTCTGAACGTTTCGTTTTGTTTTTTTATTTTATAGCTACCCGGGGTTCAACAGTTGCATGTTTTATTGAGACCGTTCTTTACATATTAATTTTACTACTGATTAATCTGTTTATCTAATTGAGATATAGGACTCGCGTGCAGGTGTTGTGAACGGTCGACAGAGGGTGCTCACTTCTAGGCACCTGATCCCACCTCTGGTATGCCCAGGAGCCCGTGTTTGTCCTACTCTTAATTTAGTATTCTTTATGAGTAAGAAGGGGGTGGATTTTGTGTATAATGGGATGGGGTGGTTTTAATCAGACTGGGCATTCATGACCGCTGGTGAGAAGGCTATTTTCCAAGTTTTTTCCATGCTTATGAATTGTTTTATCTTTCTATGAAAAGAAAACACAATCTGTTAGGAAAACACACTTTGCATTATTGTAATGATAAAAATTATTATCATAATTTGAATTATTTTCTTTATACTGTAACAGAAATAAAAACAAAATGTGTGTTTGGGCCAAAATGGGCGGGGGGTTGGGGGTTGTTAACATCAAAGTCTAATTATGACAGGCTAGTGAAAAATCATATTGATTTCTCTTTTATCCAAAATTTAATGCATGTATTTTATATACACTTAGTAGCTTATGGCCATAAATTACATGTGACCCATACATGCTGGTACTTGTATGGTATGAGCTGATGGGCATGTGTCTCCTTCTTACCGGCCTCCTCCGTGGCCAAGTGGTTAGAGCATCGCGCTCAAAATCACACGGCCTCTCATCTCTGTCGGCGCGGGTTCGAATCCCGCTCGCGTCGGTAAGTGAGAAAGTTTCCCAGTTTACTTTCAAAAGGTCGGTGGTCTCTCCTCACACAGGGTTCTCTCTTCCACCAATACAAAAAACTGGGTGCCACCAGATAACTGAAAAATTGTTGAGTGTAGATAACTGAAAAATTGTTGAGTGTGGCAGAAAACATCAATCAATCAATCCCCTTCTTGCCTAGATTTTCTCTAATTTCGACTAAATCCACATCCCATCAGAGTACCATGCAAGGGGATTTAGACACTGGGTACCACGAAGAACCAATTCAATTCCACTTTTATATCTGGGGTCATTCACTTCCCCTCAGAGTTTCAGTATTTTCGCTGGACCCTGTAGGTTTCAACCTGAATTTCTTCAGTATTTGCCCTCATGTATATGCTAGGCATAATGCAGACGACTACATGATACTTATTTTTTTTTCCATTACCCACTCTGCTACTCTCGCAATGTATAATAAAATATTAGATTCATTTCTAACACATGTATGCAATCCCTTACCTTATCTTTAAATAAATTTGAGTAAATAAATTTAAGTGCGAAGCTGTTCCATGCTACCGTGAAACTTATATTTTGCTTTTTAAACATAAACCAACAATTCTTAATTGTAATTTCTTTTCTTCTTTAAAAAGGGTATTGACATCCCAATATTTAGTGGGAAGTTCCCAGGTATCATCCGCTAGCGACAGTCTACTGACAAATCCAGACATGCATTGGAAGGATGCTGATGTGGAGGACACAGGGACACCTGATCCAAGAACTGTGGCATTTCATTCGGGGTGACAACCTGGCATTCAGTTGGTATGACTCTTTGAGGTTGAATATAGGGTTCAATCAGAATAAAGTTGGTTAACATTAAAATAAATCCAGATAGTACATTCACAAATGGAATCATGGCGTTATGGTACACTGATATGCGTGTACCATTTTACTGGGGTTTTTTTTCTTTTAGGGGCGGGGGTGTTTTTGTTTTTGCTGCATTACTAGGGATCGCATACATACAAAAAGAGACAAAGCACGGATAATCATTATTCTGTTTCTAATTATAAGGTATGACACGTTTTCTAAATGCTGACAAATAAGGTATGGTGGCCAATACTGATTTTATTTGCAATTTTCTTTCAGATATGAGACCCCATTATTCGGAGAAATGCAGATTTTATGAAGCTGTCTTTGACAGAAGATTTGGTTTTCTCCATCTGTGTTGCCACCAACAATTATACTGAGATGGTCATATCTAGGGGGAAGGATTGCCATATACTTCCCAAGGAAGTTTGCAGCCTCTCACTGAAGAGGAACTGTACAGGTATTACTAGTTTTAAAAACCGATATTGTGGCAGTGATCTCCAGTTTAAAAAGAATAATAAAATGCATACACTCTAAAAATGGTGTTTAGATCCTAAACACAAAGTTAAACACATTTCTTGTGTACAGTTTTGAACGCGTTCTAAATCTAAACATGTTTAACACTTTCTGTGTTTAGGTTTTAAACATGTTTAACCCAATGTGTTTAGGTTTGAACATGTTTAATTCTTTTAATGTTTAGGTGTAGAACATGTTTAACCCTTATTATGTTTAGGTTTTGAACATGTTTACCCTTATTGTGTTTAGGTTTTGAACACGTTTACCTCTTTTGTGTTTAGGTTTTGAACATGTTTAGTTCTCCTTGTATTTAGGTTTTGACTTTGTCTCAATTACAAAATGATTTGCTAACCTTCTATTTAAAACTCAATCCACAGCATTAAAGAGTCTTAAATAGTAGCTTTCTCTTCTATTATAGGAGAATAACATTGCAAAATCTAGCAAGAATATCCCTTGCATTACAAACTGTGTCTATGGGATCCATGATGTTTCAAATCGAACAATGCGGGTAAAGTGATTTCCTACACACAAAGAACACCGGAAAACACTTATAAACAGATATATTCACAAATACATAGAACAACTTACAAGGGGTTAACAAATACAATAACTACACTGCTGCACTTTCTAAAACACGTCCGATTGCCTAGAGTTCGCGGGTAAGAGAGAGAGAAAATCACGTGGAGGCTCAGAGGACTCCGAGCCCGACCAGAAATACTAAAAATCCCCCCCCCCCCCCCCAAATCACTACACGGGTTTGGGCGGTTCTTCTCAAATTACATTGCAAGTCTATTTCTATATTCTAATTGCCGAAACAACACGGTTGACATTTCCGCGATACATGTTAAAGACAAAACCATTAAAAATCACTTATGCACATATAAGAAGTAAACTATACATGGTTAAATATCACCCGGCAAGTACAACTTCAACAATTTTTTTGTCTTTGATATGCTAGTTTTCGCATAACAGGCACTGTCACATGTTGAATTAAAAAAAAAGGGGGGGGGGCATCAATTGCAACTGATGTTCTCTTTCACAAGATTTAAATGAATTTTGTTCCAATGCAAAGTAAGAGTGATGCATTGGTTTAAATTAACACTAAAGGCACGTCTAATACCAGAGACAATGAATTACACTATTTTTTTAAATTCAATATGTATGTGTCCAGACCTGTTCAAGTTGAAATGGAATTCCAGATAAAATTTTCTGGATACTCCTAAACTCTGCTCATTTCCAACAGGAAAGGGTTGAAGCCCATAGACGGCTCTTCTAATGGTTCCATCAATTTTGGATATCGACCTCGACAGTGTATACTTGCAATACGGCGTATGATGTACACTATGGTCACTATCGGGACCTGGTACACTATAGCAGTTTGAAGTATGGCAATTCTGACATGCAATTTTTTCTGCAATTCGAATTTCATTTACAGAAGACAGGAATATTCTACATGAAGACTGTAAAACTAATGTCAACAATGTTACTAAGCTTATCATGTTCAAAACCTAAACGCATAGACGTTTAGGATTGTGTTTAGACGTTTAGGAATGTGTTTAGCAAGTGTTTAGCATGTTATTTTGTGTTTAGATACTGTATTTTTGCATAGCTAAACATGTTCTCAGTCTGAACATGTTTAGGGTAGAACATGTTTATTACACTTCGCGTTTAGGATATAAGCACAATCCTAAACACGTTTAGACCTAAACACGTTTAAAAAGTGTTCCAAACCTAAACATTGTTTTTAGAGTGTAGTAAAAAGATTACCTTTACCAAAATTAATCGGGCTGTGCATCTAACACATTTATTAAATGTGTACTACAATTACCTGCATACAGAGGGCCTTGATTATCGAAAACATTTACAGCCAATTGTTTATTCAAAAGCTTTGACAATACATTAGTATTTAAGACTAAGTATTAAGAAATACTTTTTTTCCAGATTTTTGTGCATTATCTCATACATGCCTGCTGTGAAGTTCCAGTCAATAGACGGATATTGGTCAACGCATGCCCCTGTCGGAACAACTCATTATCAAGAATTATGTCTAGAAATAGGTTTCAAGAGGTTGAATATAAGAACATTTTTGTGAAATATGATGCAAGTACATTTAAATCTAGTGATTCAAAGTAAGTACTTGAACATTCGTATATTTTGAACTTGGGGAGGAAAAACGGTTAGTGCTTTTTGATAACATTTCATAAGGTGTTGTTGCTTAGCAACCAAATATAATTGAATAAAATTTTTTAAATTATTTTAGATTAACAATAATTGAAAGATCTTTCTTTTAATGTTGTAATACTTATTCTATTTAATGGAACATAATGGCAAAACGTCATATTATTAGAAAATGATGGACAAGTATATAAAGTACGAAGTTTCTATTTGATGACCTTTGACCTTAATTCTCTTCATCATATTTTTTGTTAAAAACCTTTTAAAATGATTAAAATCTATTTAAAGATTATATTTTTAAAATAATGTGACATTTACTAATCATCATGGAATGTACTTACGTTTAAATTGTGTCGAATGGATGCAGAAAGGCAAATTATAGTCAAAATTGTTCTATGAGTGTTGTTACTTAGCAACCAAAAATATTTGTTTGTCAATAAAATTGATTAGTTTGATTGTGACGATTTTGTAGTATTTTGCAAAGGCACATTAGCTCATACATTTAGAATTTCCTATTTTTGACTCTAATCTAGTAAGAGGGGTCGTAATATATATATTTCAGAGAGAAAAGATTGCAAAAATGTCCACTTATATGACCTTTGACCCCGTAGACCTCTTTGAGATCATGGGATACCTTGAAAATTTTTATAAGAAATTGTTCCCTGTCCAATTCCTAACAAAATTATATGTCATATGCTTACCCCAAATCGTGATACCTGCAAATTTAAATCGATTTAAAAATACTGTCATTTAGTCTTTAAAAACCTCTAAAATGTGCCGGTAGAGAAAGGGTTAAGGTAGTCATATGCAGTGTACGTATCTGCACACATTAATAGTAATTATTTGAAGAAGAAAAACATGACCACGTATATATACCCCATGCTTACAGTATATAAAAATGGAATACCCATATACATGTGAATGTGGGAAAACAATATAGTCCAATTACATACTCATTAAAAAGGGCAAACATGTAAAGGGAAATAGTTGTGAAACGCATTTTAGTTGTTCTATCGGAAGTTGTATCTTACATGAGAAGTGACAAGGTTCTCCTGTGATATACGTAAGGAATAATTGTTAAAATTAATATTGTACGTCATATCCTGTTTTCATAATGTGTAATAAGTTAATAACCAACCATTTCAAAAAACTCTCTGTTATACGTCTAGAAGAGTTCTACGGACATTTTGTTTATTCTCTGCTCTTTCTATCTGTCTGTATACCTTGAAATCGTAACCTATAGATGAATATGCTTTTGAAGACTATCTATTTTAGATATAGGTAGTATTTCAAATATTATTTACACTCAAACACTTTTGGACATTTTTCTGCAGTCAATACCCCGACTTTCTTTCATGTGACACAGCAAACACGTATCAACTCTTTAAACAGTTCTGAACCGTACACAATCCGGCTATATAACCCGCAGCGGAGGCCTTACAATCACTTCTCAGAATGGCGTCGTATAGGACCAGTATGTTTGTGGCGTTCACCATTATGGTTACATTGGGAGGTATTTGCAGTTGATGTGTTAATTGCACCACTTATTTGTTCAGTCTTAATATCAAATAATGCGATATAAAATTTATGCTTTGATTTAGTTGTTTATCAATTTAATTTAAACTAATTTATTTTTTTTACCAGGAATTCATTTCCCAAGGTCCGTTGGAGCAACATCAACAACATTGACGACGACGACTACAAGCTCAACCGCATCTCCAACAAACTCTCCAACACCAACAACATCCGGGGCAGTTCAATCGACCACGCCCTCTAATTCCACTGGTTCCTTCGCTGTGACACAAACTTACAATCCTCTCATCTTACTGCTATCTGCCACCGTCACACTGACTGCGGCAACAGGCTGTATGATTAGACTCGGGAACATTTGAAAGCGATGTCTTTAACATAAGTGTCAAAGAAACCTTCTGTGACGTCACAAAACCGAGAAGGTGCTAGAAACTTTTGCCTCCTGTGGACGTGTTTGAAATTACTGTTTAAATTGGTATGATATGATTATATGTAAATCAAGGATATCAAAACTGAAGATGAATTCAAATTTATGGTAAATCAAGACTTCAAATATTACTGTAATTTACAGATTTATACATGTTGTATTTGAAACAGGAATCAATTACTCATGAGATGATTATGTCATTAAATTATTTTAAAAATGAAGATATTCAGATTAACATGCTTAGAGAAATTCAGCGAATATTCACTAGGGGATATTTGTCCGAAGGTTTTTCCATGAAATCAAATGCATAAAAAAGGTTTGAGATGAAAGAGAAATATAATGTTTAAAGATGTGAAGGATTATTTTTAAAATATCTTTGATTGATAAGCATCACATTCTAATTTAGAATTAAACAGTCAATCTCTGTAACCACAGAAACATTTATATAACAAGTTTACTTTATGACAAAGGGGGTGGCTTCTCAATCGTCAACTTCCCATATCCATGTGGCACTATTCCAGTAAAACCTTCATATGGTATTTATGTTTCTTAACTGAATCCGATAAGCAAGAGCATGTTCTGCGTATAATCAGTTTATAAATTGGGATAGGCTACTGACAAATAAGCTTAAGATACAGGGGTTTCAACAGTCTCACTCAAAGTCATCATTTCGCAAATTTTATGGCGGTATAACACTGATTTTGACTGCGGATAACTCCCTTTACCTGATCAAGATATAGGGCTCACGGCTGGTGTGACTGGTCGACAGGCATTTGATCCCACCTCTAGTATGTCCAGAGGTCCGTGTTTGCCCAACTCTCTTTTTTGTATTGCTTGTAGGAGTTGTGGGATTGATCACTGTTCACTATCTTCACCTTTATAGGAGTTATGAGATTGATCACTGTTCGTTATCTTCACCTTTATAGGAGTTATGAGATTGATCACTGTTCGTTATCTTCACCTTTATAGGAGTTATGAGATTGATCACTGTTCGTTATCTTCACCTTTATAGGAGTTATGAGATTGATCACTGTTCGTTATCTTCACCTTTATAGGAGTTATAAGGTTGATCACTGTTCGTTATCTTCACCTTTATAGGAGTTATGAGATTGATCACTGTTCGTTATCTTCACCTTTATAGGAGTTATGAGATTGATCACTGTTCGTTATCTTCACCTTTATAGGAGTTATGAGATTGACCACTGTTCGTTATCTTCACCTTTATAGGAGTTATGAGATTGATCACTGTTCGTTATCTTCACCTTTATAGGAGTTATGAGATTGATCACTGTTCGTTATCTTCACCTTTATAGGAGTTATGAGATTGATCACTGTTCGTTATCTTCACCTTTATAGGAGTTATGAGATTGATCACTGTTCGTTATCTTCACCTTTATAGGAGTTATGAGATTGATCACTGTTCGTTATCTTCACCTTTATTGGAGTTATGAGATCAATCACTGTTCACTATCTTCACCTTTATAGGCGTTATGAGATTGATCACTGTTCGTTATCTTCACCTATCAAATCGAACATTCTATGGTGTTATGGTTATCCTTTACCAATACAAATTGTCATTGGGTCAAATACTGTTTCATACCAACTGAATACGCCCACCTGATAAAGACATGGTCTCACGGCGGGTGTGACCGGTCAATAAGTGACCGTGTGGTAAGAATTCCATCGTCATCGAATGTAAGTTGTTTTTACACTTGTCATCTAGGTCTCGCGCACTGGTCACACGCTGCTAGGAGAATTGGTTCCGCAGGTCATGAGGTCAATCCCGGGTAGGAGCGGAAGTTGTGTCCACATAGAGTGGATGTATCTGTGTTTTATATAATTTGATTGACAAATGTTCCCATCTGTTATTAGACGAATTACACTACATCAATTCTCACGATATGAAATAAAGTTTGTAAAGCAGAACTAAATGATATAAGCGACGTTTCGCAATGATATATAATTTTTCCCGACATTTCACGTACAATGCATTATATCTTTTTTGTACAACAAATCTTGGTGTATATTACCATATCTGTTTTATCATCCAGTGAGGATCCGGGTAAGAATAGGTCCTCAGTATCTCTTGATTGTCGTAAAAGGCGACTAAATGGGACGGTCCTTCGGACGAAACCGCAAAAACCGAGGCACGATAACGACACCTCCCCTGCTCAAAGGCCGTGAGAGCTGAGCATAGGCCAAAATGTTACAGCCCTTCACCGGCAATGGAAACATCCCCATGAGTGAAAAATCCTCGACCGGGATGTTGAACAATATACAATGTTTTAGAATTAACATATATCGTTAATTTTTGGTTGTTGCAAATTAAAAATGTTAAGACAGTGTATTACAGAAGTTCGTATACATGGACATTATAAAGTTATTTTAGCAAAGAATGGAGAAAAATATTTGTAACAATCGGGGATCGATTCCGGTACCTTTCTATTACTAGTTAGGTGATTTAAAACTGGGCTACCAAAACCCGATATACAAAGTACGGTGATATTGCTACAATACAAAATTTCAAACCTATTTGGAAAATCATGCTAGAACTCTTCGTATTGAGAACAAAAAAAAAAAAAGAAGTTACGAAAATCATGTTTCATTTGGACAACTATTGATTACGAATTAGTGAAGACTAAAGATATAAAAAATATCTGCCTGATTTAAAAATTGTTTTTCAGAATGCTGCAAGCGAATAACCTAGTACAAAAAAAACAAAACATGAGTAGCGGAAGGCGAAACAAAAATAAATCACAGTCCCGTGCATTTCCTCTACCGTATGCGGATATTTCCTCCGTTTGTTAGATTTTCTCGAGTCATTATATCAACCGATCGCTATGCAATGATATCATAAATAATCGCATCTTAAGCACCCATATCTAGACACTTAACAACGGTTCTTGACATGAGACGTACTTATCCCGTTATTATCGCGAAGTTTGTTATCTAAACATGGAAAAATCGATTTATTGACTGGTAACATTATATCGTAGCGACGAATGTAGTGGAAATACAAAGATGAATCGAGAAACTGAACGCGTGTGTTTACTGAGGGATATACCCCCTCCATGATTTGTGAGATTTGGGCAAAACTACTTTCCTTGCCAATTGTCAGAAAAATGTAAACGAAGCTTTTTCCTCCACCCTCCACTTTCAAAAACGATGCTACATGTAAGAGATTGAACGTACCCTCTAGTGTTATTAGAAGTTTTGATTTCAATCACGATCTAATCAATCTATGAAAATTAGTTAGTCACATGCTTAAAGGGACTGGTTCACGATTTTTTATAAAAATATTTTTCTTTTCTGATGGTAAACATTAAAAATATAATTCATTTAATATGGACAGCCAAAATTTTGACCTTCTGAATGCAAGAATAAAAGCAATAGTCTTTTCATGTATACAAACAAGTGAAATATTGATTTTGTATTATAAAGCATCTTAATTTTGCATAGTCACAAATTTTAACTTTTAGATACCACATTTTACCCGAAGAATGCTTGAAATGTGAAAGATTTAATAAATTCAGATTGATATCCATTTCTTTTGAAAATTTCGTAAACAATAACATACCGCAATCTTTATTTACAAAACAAATAATAAACTCTCTAAAATGAGCTTCTGTGATAATATATAACCTTAATTGTTATGCGAACTCTTTTAAACACATTAAACAATAGATTTTGATCATTAAAAGTGAAAAAGAAAATTTTGGGGAAAATCGTGAAAGATGAAGGTAACGAACAGTAAGCAGTACAAAATAAAGAGTTGGGCAAACACGGACCCCTAGATATACCAGAGGTGGGACCGGGTGCTAACGGTGGGTATGACCAGTCGACAGGGGATGCTTACTGATCCTAGGCACCTGATCCCAGCTCTGGTATATGCAGGGGTCCGTATTTGCCAAACTTTTAATTTTGTATTCCTTATAAGAGTAATGAGAGTGATCACTGTTCGTTATCTTCTCCTTATCATTTTACGTTTATAAAATAAAGTGAAAATAAATGGACTTCACTTTATAATTGAATCGAGGCCAAATATAATGGAATGTTACATGCTTCGTATTGTGGCCAACATCTCGCCAACATCTCGCAGCGATCAATGGACAGAAATACTAGAATTTGATTTTTGTTGAAGTATATTATAAACACTATTGGTAAGAAATTTGTCTCGGAACATCAATGAAATAATCTATAATAAGGAACAGCAATGGATCTCATAATCCTATGGGACACAGAATGAACAATAGAGACTATTTGAACCACAGGATATATATACGTGGCGACCAATAATGAGCGCCCTTTATCATGGTAACACCTGCTGTGAGACAGGATCTCTCTTTCTAAGGTACACTCCTGCGAACTCGTGACTTTCGCTTCTGAATGTCGAGCGTTCGGCGAAGGAACAATCGCTGCCTAACTTTAGGTCGCCAGGACGAATTTCTGGAGAAATCCGGTGTCAGCGTCATAAGTTAGTGAAAAATTCGATAAAAAATGGTCATGAACAGAATAAATATTACCTCCTGATGTATATATCGCCCTGCCCATAGCACACGTTTTGCATCTGAATGTGAAAGTTAAGCCTCTAAATTTCGTTAGGGAGACACCGTATAATATACATTCAATACTTTATATCGATGTCTTGACTGTTAAAAATACAGATAACACCTAAAAGGGGAAGTTTGATTGAAGCTCCAACTGATGAATCGATCGTCTAACAAGCAACAAGTCCTACGAGTTTCTGACACTTTGAAAGAAGTTAAGCCACATTCTATTTTTCAGGGGCCAGTTTTATGCATAGCGGTAAAGTATGGCCGACACACGACATGTCCTCCCACTCCGGGCTTAACATACCCGCCTTTTCCATGTTTCGAGCATTATCGTGCACACAAACGTCAATTTTGCTGAACAAACCAAAATCTTTTAAAATTTCTTTTCTTTTACACGCAATATTAATGGTAGTGTAATGATTCCGGATATTTGAGGTACGACCATGTGGAGTTCTTAATTAGTCACTGTTTATATCACGTGATCTCATTTGTGTATAAATACCGAGACTCCGCAGTCGTCTGTGTCATTCAGATAGAAGACCCAGCCAAGTTGAGAGGACGAGATTATGTGTACTAATAAAGTATTCATAGTAAATAATTCCTCGCCTGTTCTTACAGTTAGAGAGTGAATTTGGAAGGCCATCAGAAGTCTGGCCTGCCACGAAGAGGTTGACCTCCAGTAAAGAGGCTAGCCGTAGTTTGTTTTCTTCGGTGTCGTCCGCATTGGCTGAACAGACCGTCGTCCAGGCCGCTATACTCATTGTCCGTCCTGAATAAGGCATCCTACAGTGAGTGTAGTGGTTGAAGGGCTACCACATATACTGTCCGTCCTGAATAAGGCGTCCTACAGTATATGGGGTAATCCGAGGGCGACTGGGCTCTACATTTTAAGTTAGCACTACCAGTTTATCGTTGCTTGCCTCTGGTTGATATAGTGATTCTCTGTTTGATGATAATTAACCTAGATAAAGTTAGGACATATTTGTATATTTTGGCAGTCCACTAAAATCATACCAATTAGTTTAAATTAGTTATTGTTGAATACCCCAAACCCTGGAATTGACCAGGTACGATCCCAGAATTGAATGTAAATACGTTACAGTAGTGTGGCTCTCTGGCATCGAACATGTACATAAGACACTGGTTTCTATTTTCCGTTTTTGCATAATATGGTGTTCGGTAATCGTTGGGTAGCTTTCTGTAGCTCTAGATGTCCAAGTTTATACGGTTATGCCTGT
This sequence comes from Ostrea edulis, assembly GCF_947568905.1. Classification (NCBI taxonomy): domain Eukaryota; kingdom Metazoa; phylum Mollusca; class Bivalvia; order Ostreida; family Ostreidae; genus Ostrea; species Ostrea edulis. The sequence goes on from NC_079164.1 coordinate 1,111,491, forward strand.
ATAAGCGAATATTCGAATCTCATATCCGGGTTATTATAGCTCCTCAATACCCCTTGCTTGTTGTAAGGGGCGGCTAAATATGGCGGTCCTTCGGTGAAGACCGCAAAAACCGAGGTATTGTGTCACAGCAGGTATGGTACGATAAAGACCCCTTCCAGCTCATAGACCGTAAGCAACGAGCATAGGCCTAAATTTTGCTGCCCTTCACCGCCAATGGTGACGTCTCCATATGAGTGAAATATTCTCGAGAGGGACGTTGAACAATATTCAATCAATCCAATCAATCAAATCGAATGAATGTTCGTTGACATCCTTAATATAAACCCGTGACCAGACTTTTTATCAAGACTTTTCACCTCGTGGCCTTTATTGTGGACTTTGACCTACTTTTCAGAACTTTTAACTAGTTTGGCTATATGTTTAAGGAGGAAAGGTTCGTTGTTATACGTCCTATCGAGAAGTTCGCATTCCTATCAAGACGTCACCAGTTGTACAGTTGTAGATGAAGTACCACAGTCTATGCGAAAGACATCGGACCGTCGGACCTGACCGATGTGCAGTGCCTAAGGTCCGATGCGTCATTTTTTTTTTTTTTTTTTTTTTACACCGGACCGGTATGTCCGATGTCTCACTGTCCGGTTTTGAGCTTTACTATTTTGACGCGGAGTCATTTAAATGTTTGTTATAAGTAAAAACTATCACACAAATCCAAATACGTCAATGAAATATGATTAAAACCGCATGGACCGTCTAAAGTATTATGCGGGAAGGATCCCTGGTATAGTATTACTGGTATAATAAATAAGATTTCCTTGGTTTTGCATTTTCACGTGTTTCACTTTTATACATTAGGTTTTTCGGTCTGACAAAATTTGGTTCGGTCCAGTGTGTTCATTGATTACACAGGACCGAATGTCCTGTGTTGTCAAAAAAACTTTCGCATTGACTGGTACCACAACTTTAGACCTTATCGTCCTAGCAGTGTGGGTTCTTTAACGTGCCAACGCCTGCCGCGACACGGAACCGGATTTTTTTGGGTAAATTATAAATGACCCACGACTCTCACTTCTAAACGCCTACCTATACTTGCATCTTAGGTTTTAGGCGCCATGGTACGAGCGGGGCTCTAACTCACAACATCCCGGTTACGAAGTGAACGCTCTACAACTGAGCTACCGCGACCAGTTAAGGGCTTTTTCAAAGGGGGGGACTTCGATATTTTACATATAGATGTCTAATGACCAATTCTTTTGTAATGTCCCCAAACCAATTACCTTGACCTTTGAACATTTCAAAGACTTCCCCTTTTCAATCAAAGCGGATCGATCCACGTTTTCCGGCGAGTTATATTGTCTTCTGACAACAAATGTTTTTTTTATGAATTGTGCTCGTTTATTAGCTACTTTGTTTTTATATTCTTATGACGCAGAGTTTAGGCAAAAGTTTTCACAATGGAAGAAGGAATAATTATCCTACTGCTACTCGATATTAAGATTCATCGACGAGGTCATATTTAATTTCCTCCATAATGTCAATTCCAAATATTTCAGTGAACTGGAAAAAACCACGATAGTCTTCCACATCTGTTTTACAGCAAACTAACAACTCGAATTTATGACAAATCCATATTTTTGTTGCAATATTCCATTATCATCTGCATATGATGTAGTTCTCAACTGATGCGACAGAGACTAGAACATGATATGCATATGATTAATCTCTAAACCCAGACAGGGTACTAACATTTCAGGGATTTAAATACTTTCGTTTACCGTTAGCACTTTGCAAATTTTATCGTTGTTATAATGATCCTATTTGACGTTTCATACCGATTGTTCGTCTGTTTTTAATATACCAATTTGGACTACGGATTACACCGTTTAACTGATCAAGACAGAGGACTCACGGCGAGTTTGATCGATCAACAGGAGATGCTTATTCCTTCTGGGCACTTGATCACAGCCATGTTTTCCCGTTCTTTCAATTATAGGATTGATGAGTTTGATCACTTACTGTTCGTTATTCTTATAATGTGAAAGTCCATGTCTTGCTTCTAATTGTGATTTTTATCTCCTGCAGAGACTCAGTCTTAGAAATTAAGCAGTAGTCCGATGACCGTTGATAAGATTGGAATCGGGCCACCCAAACAATATTGACGCGCATGCCCAGTTGGCCAGTATATATTTCCGGCGGGGTTTGCTGAGTAGATTCCTCCTCGTCTTGGAGAACTGCACAACACTGCATATATATCGGGGGTACCTATTAAGCCTGTTACTAATGGGAAATGAAAATGAAATTTGGTCAATAGTCTATGTTGAGCTATTTCCACAATTTCTAAAAATAACTAAGAAAGAGAAATGTTGTGGCTATGACTTAAGAGAAGAGATGAGCATAATAATGTCGAGTAACTAATTTGTTTGAATGATGTTGAGAATACATCCTTAAGTGCTGTTCGTAAAATAGACAAATTCAAGAGACATCAATTACTAACCAAGATATTAATGGTATAAATCACAGACTAATTCAACAAAGAATACGAAATACAACGAGAATGATTAGATACTACTGCGAATATTGGCGGCGGAAATTTGAACAGTTTATCATATCCAAGCATGATTGTCACGTGGGTTTGATTGTAATGGCGGATTTTTATTCATATCCCTCTCAGAGCAATGGCTAAAGGCAGCAACAAAATGGAAAGGAGGCTTAATCTGAAGGGACTCTCTGACGAAGAATTTGTGGTCGTCATGCCTGTTGCACTAGGCATGGAGCCTGGAAAAACAAAACATTTTCATTAATCAAGACCGTCTACAACTGAATTCCATGTATTTTGAAAGAAAGATGTCCAATACAACCTATCATTCGGTCAAATGCTGTTTGACATGTTTTATACCAATTGTTAGGCCGTTCTTGGCACATTAATTTTGACTACGGATAACTCCGTTTACCTGATTAAGATATAGGGTTCACGGCGGGTGTGACCGGTCGACAGGGGATACTCACTCCTCCTAGGCACCTGATCCCAACTCTGGTATATCCAGGGGTCCGTGTTTGCCCAACTCTTTAATTTGTATTGCTTATAGGAGTTATGAGATTGATCACTGTTCGTTATCTTCACCTTTCATGAAACCCCTAGCTAAGATAGTTAAAGAGATATATTTAAAGATTTTTCCATAGATATACATCACTATGTAAAATTTTGATCCCCTATTGTGACCCAACTTACCCTCGGCGACCACGATTTGAACAAACTTGAATCTACTCTATTTGAGGAAGCTGTCATGTAAATTTCCACTTGTCTGACTCAGTGGTTCTTGAGAAGAAGATTGTTAAAAATTTCCCAATATATCTGAATGCAAGACTTTAATTCCCCATTGTGACCTGACTCTACCCCCGGGGGTGTGTGTCATGATTTAAACAAAATGTGTATGCGAAACACAAATGCCCCCGATAATGGCCAATTCCGAAGATGACCAAGGTCACAAAAGCAAATATCTTGGTACCAGTAGAAAGATCTTGTAAAAAGAAATGCTCATGTACAATATGAAAGATCTAATATTTACCATTTAGAAGTTATGACCAACGTAAAAAATAAAATAAAAGTAGGTCAAAGGTCAAGGTCAAAAGGTTTAATACCAACGAAAAGGTCTTGTCACAAGGAATACTCATGTTAAATATCAAAGCTCTATCTCTTACTGTTCAAAAGTTATAAGCAAGGTTAAATTTTTCAAAAAGTAGGTCAAACTCCAAGGTCAAGGTCACAGGGTCAAAAATGTTGGTACCCATGGAAAGGTCTTGTCACAAGAAATACTCATGTGAAATATCAAAGCTCCATCAGTTATTGTTCAAAAGTTATTAGCAAGTTTAAAGTTTCGGACAGAATGACTAAATTACAGAATGACAGTAGGACAAAAACAATATGCCCCCCGATCTTCGATCTCAGGGGCATGAAAACCTGAATCTGCACTATGTTAGGAAGCTTTCAGGTACAAACTTGAATCTGCACTATGCCATGAAGCTTTAATGTGCTTCTTGAGAAGATTTTAAAACGTTTGCCTTATTTATTTGCATGTAAACATTTGATCCCTTATCGTGGCCATATCCTATTCCCGGGGACATAATTTTAATAATCATGAATTGGCACTATATTAGGAAGGTTTCATGTAATTTTAGCGTTTCTGGCACAGTGGTTTTTAAGATCTATACATGTTTGTCTTATAAATTCGCATGTAACACTTTGATCCCCATTGTGACCCCACCCTAACCCAGATGCCATGTTTAACAAACTTGAATCTGACCAAGTGGTTCTTCAGAAGATTTTTTAAATAACTCCATCCTATTTTTGCATTTTCGTGACTATCTCTTCTTTGAAGTGGCATGACCCTTTATTGGAACAAACTTGAATTCCCGTCATCCAAAGATAATCTGTACCTAGTTTGATTGAAACTTGCCCAGTGGTTCTTGAGAAGAAGATGAATATGTGAAACGCTAACGGACAGACGACAGCCAAAAGGTGATCAGAAAAACTCACGTTGGCTTTCAGCTGAGGTGAGGTTTCAGCTCAGGTGAGCAAAAATGCTTGGGGAATTTACAAGCAATATTAGTATCGTTAATAGTTGACCAAAAGTGGCAAGCTTTTTACATAAGCAATAATTGATTATTAGAGTACCATAATAATTCGTAGCTTTCCCATGCAAGATTCCTAAAGAGACATACTTTCTTTCATGATTTCATACAAAATACCAGCAAAAGACCTTCATTTTCACTTGCAGTAAGTCGTTACACGCTATTGACTTTTCTTTTTCTAGATAGGAGCGATTTCAAGATATTACATCAAAATTTGTGGACGTATCCATAATATCACAGAAAATAATATTTTTCGTTTGACAGCAGATTCACACATACTCAGTTGAACACTTGATTACTTTTCGTTTGACAGCAGATTTACACATACTCAGTTGAACACTTGATTATTTTTCGTTTGACAGCAGATTCACACATACTCAGTTGAACACTTGATTCAGGTGTAGATTATATGACAAAGTATTGCCATTTTCTCCACGATACAACTATAGCGTTAAATTTCGCGTCGTGACGTATTTTTGTGACGTCAGATACTGTGAATTCTTAGGTCACCTGAGTTTGACTCGGGTGACCTATTGCAATTGGTTGTCGTCCGTCGTGGGTTAACAATTGAACATTTTTAACTTCTTCTTGATAACTACTATTACAATTCTTTTCAAATTTAGTATGAAGCATCCTTTGGACAAGGGGGACATTAATTGTAAATTTCAGGACTCCAGGACCTACATGTAGGAGCGGGCCAAAAACTGCCAAAAATTGACACATTTTCAAAAAATTTCTTCTCTAGAACCGCACATGTGTAAGAAAAACTGCATAGTGATGTAGAACAGGAAAGCCTCTAGCAATATAGTCATGAATACCCGGGTTAGTGGTTTTGACCCCAGGGCGGGGCCAAACTTAGTATATAGTGTTTATATGTAAAACACTTAGATAACATCTTCTTCAGTGCTATTGATGCTACATTAAAACTAAATAAATATAAAGAAAGAATATGTGGTCCTGTACTAAAATTGTAAATTTGGTGATCCCAGGGGTAGGGGTTTTGGTATTAGAGTGGGACCAAAATTGTCAGTTATTAAACGTCTGAAAATAGAATTTTTAACTTCTTCTTGATAACAACCATTCCAATTCTTTTCAAATTTGGTATGACGCATCTTTGGAACAAGGGAGACATAAATTATAAATTTCAGGATTCCTGCACCCTCGGGGCCTTAGGGGTGGGGCAAAAACTGCCCAGAATTGACCGATTTTCAAAACGTTTCTTTTCTAGAACTGTGCGTGTTTAAGATAAACTAAATGCATAGCGATGTCGAGCAGGTAGCCTCTACAACAATTGTAAATTTCATGATCCCCGGGTTAGGGGTTTTGACCCCAAAGCGGGACCAAACTCACTATATAGTGTTTATGTGTAAAACGTTAATTGATATCTTTAGTGCTATTGATACTAAATTGAAACAAAATAGAAATTTAGAAAGAACAGGTTTTCCTTTACCATAATTGTAAATTTTATGATCCCCGGGGTAGGGGTTCTGACCCCAGGGTGGGGCCAAACTTAGTATATAGCATTTATGTGTAAGTTTGCTGATACTGTATAAAATCTAAATGCATACTTAAAAATAACAGAAAAGGATGTACAATAAATGGTGAATTGCACAACCCAGGGTTTTGACTCTAGGATGGGTCCAAATTAGTCATAGCTTTTGTTAATACACACATTATATTATGTAAAGCCTTTCATCAGTGTATGCACTTTTGAGGATATTGACGTTTTCAGAACACATCTTGTTTTATACTGTTGTTGAACATTAGAATTTAACTTTGATATTCAGAACAGGAAATGTTTTCTAGATTTCATAGCCCTTTGGGAGTAGTGATACGTTTCACTAGTACTCAGATGACCGATAAGTCCCGTGGGCCTCTTGTTTTGCAGAACACTGAATTTTCTCGGGAAGCCTTAACTGTGCTGCGAAATTATTCTCTATAATGATCACACATCTGTATCGCATTTTCCATCACGTGTGAAAAGTTGCACAGATGGAATCTAATTGAAGAAAAAAAACCAACTAAAATGTTGACCACATACTACGTTTTCCTATCTGGGAAAAAGATTAAATGGTCAAAGACCAACAAACTGGAAGTCGCCTTTGTTTCAATTGGTAACATAAATTATCATGGCAATTTTTTTCTTTTCCAATCTTTTCTTGAAAATCACGGTGATTGACACTCAACAACGTTAACATTTTTAATTTAATACACTTTATGTGACCGGTCGACAGGGGATGCTTACTCCTCCAAGGCACCTGATCCCACCTCTGGTGTATCCAGGGGTTCTTGTTTGCCTTACTGTCTACATTGTATTGCTTGTGGGAGTTGTGGGATTGGTCGCTGTTCTTTGTCTTCACCTTTCATGTATATTGTGGAATTACATCCGTCAATTAATGGGGACATGCATGGCTTATGTAATACTTTCAGAATGCTTATTTCGTATGATTTTTTGTGAGTTTTCTTTTTGAATTATGAAAAGCAACCATTGACTTTGATATTTACTGGGAAAGTTGACAATCTGATGAACTTCTAATCCCGTGATGATAGAATAGGTCCTCTTTACCCCTTCTTTGTCGTAAGAGGCGATTTGGTAGGGTCTTTCAGATAAGACCACAGAAAAGCGAGGCCCCGTGTCACAGCAGGTGTGGCGCTAAGGATCCCTCCCTGCTCAAAGGCTGTAAGCGCCGAGCATAGGCGTAAATTTTGCAGCCCTTCACCGGCAATGGTAATGTCTCCATATTAGTGAAAAATTCTCGAGAAGGACGTTAAACAATATACAACCAATCAATCAAACGTAAAGTTACTCTTATCTGCATTGAGTAAGAAAGGCCTGGAGGAGCGAATAGCTTCTTTGGATTTGTGAAGTCTGTAACTAAGTATGTTGTGTGCTACCGTGTAAATGTGGAGAGTGGAATGTGCTGTGTCGTGTGGAGGATGGAATGTGCTGTGTAATGTGGAGGATGGAATGTGCTGTGTCGTGTGGAGGATGGAATGTGCTGTGTAGTATGGAGGATGGAATGTGCTGTGTAGTGTGGAGGATGGAATGTGCTGTGTCGTGTGGAGGATGGAATGTGCTGTGTCGTGTGGAGGATGGAATGTGCTGTGTCGTGTGGAGGATGGAATGTGTTGTGTCGTGTGGAGGATGGAATGTGCTGTGTCCTGTGGAGGATGGAATGTGCTGTGTCGTGTGGAGGATGGAATGTGTTGTGTCGTGTGGAGGATGGAATGTGCTGTGTCGTGTGGAGGATGGAATGTGATGTGTAGTATGGAGGATGGAATGTGCTGTGTCGTGTGGAGGATGGAATGTGCTGTGTCGTGTGGAGGATGGAATGTGCTGTGTAGTGTGGAGGATGGAATGTGTTGTGTCGTGTGGAGGATGGAATGTGCTGTGTCGTGTGGAGGATGGAATGTGATGTGTAGTATGGAGGATGGAATGTGATGTGTAGTGTGGAGGATGGAATGTGCTGTGCAGTGTGGAGGATGGAATGTGATGTGTAGTATGGAGGATGGAATGTGATGTGTCGTGTGGAGGATGGAATGTGCTGTGTCGTGTAGAGGATGGAATGTGCTGTGTCGTGTGGAGGATGGAATGTGCTGTGTCGTGTAGAGGATGGAATGTGCTGTGTCGTGTGGAGGATGGAATGTGCCGTGTCGTGTGGAGGATGGAATGTGCTGTGGAGGATGGAATGTCGTGTGGAGGGTGGAATGTTCTGTGTAGTGTGGAGGATGGAATGTGCTGTGTAGTGTGGAGGATGAATGTGCTGTGTAGTGTGGAGGATGGAATGTGATGTGTAGTATGGAGGATGGAATGTGATGTGTAGTGTGGAGGATGGAATGTGATGTGTAGTGTGGAGGATGGAATGTGCTGTGCAGTGTGGAGGATGGAATGTGCTGTGTCGTGTGAAGGATGGAATGTGCTGTGTCGTGTGGAGGATGGAATGTGCTGTGTCGTGTGGAGGATGGAATGTGCTGTGTCGTGTAGAGGATGGAATGTGCTGTGTCGTGTGGAGGATGGAATGTGCTGTGTCGTGTAGAGGATGGAATGTGCTGTGTCGTGTGGAGGATGGAATGTGCCGTGTCGTGTGGAGGATGGAATGTGCTGTGGAGGATGGAATGTCGTGTGGAGGGTGGAATGTTCTGTGTAGTGTGGAGGATGGAATGTGCTGTGTAGTGTGGAGGATGAATGTGCTGTGTAGTGTGGAGGATGGAATGTGCTGTGTCGTGTGGAGGATGGAATGTGCTGTGTCGTATGGAGGATGGAATGTGATGTGTCGTGTGGAGGATGGAATGTGCTGTGTCGTGTGGAGGATGGAATGTGCTGTGTAGTGTGGAGAATGGAATGTGCTGTGTAGTGTGGAGGATGGTAAGTGCTGTGTCGTGTGGAGGATGGAATGTACTGTGTCGTGTGGAGGATGGAATGTGCTGTGAAGTATGGAATTTGCTGTGGAGGATGGAATGTGCTGTGTCGTGTGGAGGATGGAATGTTCTGTGTCGTGTGGAGGATGGAATGTGCTGTGTCGTGTGGAGGATGGAATGTGCTGTGTAGTGTGGAGGATGAAATGTGCTGTGTAGTGCAAGATGATTACAACGAACAGTGATTAATGAAAAGGCGAAGATAACGAACAGTGAGCAATGAAAAGGCGAAGATAACGAACAGTGAGCAATGAAAAGGCGAAGATAACGAACAGTGATCAATGAAAAGGCGAAGATAACGAACAGTGAGCAATGAAAAGGCGAAGATAACGAAGTGATCAATCTTATATTTCCTATAAGTATATTAAATACAAAATTAAGAGTAGAGCAAACACGAACACCTGGATAAAGCAGGGGTGGGATCAGGTGACTAGGAGGAGTAAGTATCCCCTGTGGACCAGTCAAAATCAGTGTGTAAAGAACGACCCAACGGCATGAAACACGTCAGACAGCATTCAACCTATTGACATCTGTAATACATGTAATAATGAACCGACACGAATAAATACAACTATCTGCCTACAACTAATGATTCCGCGTGTTCTGTATCCTGAAAATGACCAATTCAATCCCTGGTTATTACTTGGACGCAGTCTCTGTCATAAACAGATCAATTTCAGCTTCTTTGTCGAACACTCTATGAATGCAGATCTCTAATATCGATCGGGCAAGTGCTCATTTCTATGTTGAATTCATGTCTCATTCCTCCCCGGTGTTTGGCGTCTTGCTGTATGGAACAAATCGTGGCGTCTTGCTTTATCAAATGAATCGCGCCGCTGGGACAGGGTTCGATTCCAGCGCCGAGTAAAATATTTCAAACATGCATGCAGGTAGTAGTGACTTCTTTCGCCAAGCTCCCCGCTTTAGAAGTGGAAATTATGAGTCTCTCAAACGCACATGCCATGGTAGGCGTTGGCATGGTAAACAAACCCTCACTACTACGACTCTGAGAACCATGCATAGAGGGCAAATTCTGTGACAATTTTCCTGAAGTGGTGATATCTCTACATGAGTGAAAAATTCTTTAACTGGAATGTAAAACAATAGACATAGAAAGAAACTTGAGAACAACTACTTGGAAGTGTTGATAAGCATATTTACACCTGTGGCTTTTGTTATATGTTGTTTATAGAAGACTTATCATTGTTCGTTATCTTTATCGTCTCTTTGTTTAACGTCCCTACAAGAATTGTTCACTCATATTAAGACGTCATCAGCCGTAGTTGAAGTACCAAACATTTAGACCTACATGTATGCTTATCACTCAGGGCTATAACATTGAGAGTTGTTTAAAAAGACTGCCAAGACATGGGGCCTCCAATTTTAAGGTCGCATCCGAAAAATCCGCAGATATTCCCTTCTAAATGCCGAGTATTTGGTAAGGAGCAATCACCATCTAATATTTACGCGGCCATGACACCCGCGGGACTGAAACTCACAACCTCCCGATCACGAAGCGAACGCTTATGGCAATTCCACCCTTTTAGAATTATGGGTTAGATATTTTATTTGATTGTTGATTCTTCAAATAATATATCTTTGTAAGAAATAAAACTGATAAAATAAGTATGTTCAGGTACTAATAATTTTTTTTTTTATCATTTAGCACAATATACCTGTTATCAACGTTAAAAAATTGGAATTTCCCTTTAAATAGCATTATCAAAAACTGGTTGTAACGGTATAATAGTATTCATTACAATTTCATGAAACTGTTTCTTTTAAAATAATATACATAATGTTTGTGAAAAATAAAGGAAATCTATTGCATAATGGACTTGAAAAATAATTTAATGAAAACAGAGTCATTGCCCTTGTATTCAATATTTTGAACATATAATTGATGATTCATATATAGCTTAGACTTTTGAAATATTTTATGGCTAACATGATTTTTTTTTTTTTTTTTTTTTTTACAAAATGTATGTTCCTATCATGCATAAACCTTATCAAATCATTGACTTTGCAAAATCTTATGACGCCACAGGAAGGTGTAAATACCATAACCTTGAAATAGTCGTATTCTGTACCGTTTCCAGTACCATTATTAAGAAATTTCATCAGTAATTAAAAAAGTAACATGGGATTTACTGTGTGGGTTGGAAATTCTACAAACTCGCAATTTTACTATGTCCATTAAATGACAATGGTCTAACAAGCAAAGAAAAATGTTGCAGTAGAAATTCAACATCCTATGATCATCTTCCTTTTTTTTTTTTTTGCATGTATAAAAGCACAAAATACAATACCATTAAATGAATTCATAAGAGCACTCTAGCTAAAAATCAAGCAGCATCTAAATGAAGCAATTTAACAGGCAAGCCCCTGAGATTGAAATACTTTATCTCACTTATCTGTAAGCGTTATGCTAAATCCTGATACGTGGCTTCCTAATAAAGAATAAGTGAGAAAGATGAAAATCATGCTTTCTGAATGCACATTGAGAACAGTTTGTTAGTGACCTTTATAAGAGAAAATAATACAATTTTGTAGAATTCATTTCTTATGTGCATACGAATCAGTCACCACCTTGATATTTGAGTTGTATATAAACAATATAATGAATTGCACATAGAAACTACATGCATATTGATATAAACATCTAATAAGGAAAAATAACTCTTAATCTAAAGTACATATTCAGTTTTCCTGATCATTAATTGATACCAATCAAAAGATGCATTGTCTGAAAGAAAAATTAGAAATCTAAAACCTACTTGCAATACCGGTGGTGACCGCGGTTTGTTCTGTGGTGGTTCCAGTGTTGTTAGACGCCACTGTTGTGGCCCCGGTGCACACCACTAAAATCGCACAAATCAGAAATGCTCCAGTTTGCTTCATTCTCCACCCAAATCGATCGCAAGTGTCGCAGTTTATCAAACTCGATAAGAGACCTATAACCTCCTGATACACACACAGGAACAACGGGAGTCTAGACGTCCAGCGGGGTAATTAGCTCAAAATTACCAGACACATTCAACTTTTGGTTGTGAGAATTTTGTCTTTTTTCGGGAAACAATGCGATGCTAAGTTGGCTCCTGATTTTGGCTACGACTTATTGACGACCGCATCGAGAGGAGTAATGGGACGGCTTAAAGCGCATATTCATGCAGATTACAAAAATGATGACATCTTAATATAGCCTCTATTGATTGCAGTTCTGGAGCAGACCTAGTCTTCTGCAGGGAGAAAAACTATGGAGAGACCGGAACGATTGTACAACCACACAGTGCTCTAGTTGTCTTGTCTAACGACGCCATTATATATAATATATATCCCAATACACTCTCCTTAGCAGCTCTGCTAATATGAGTCAGAGAGAATGTAATCAGAACTTCGGAATATTTACCATATAGCCTTGTATCTGAAATATAACGGTGATGGGTGGGAAATTATTTGCTGTGTACATTGACTAATTGTTAGGTCTTACAATATTTCGAAATATACCCAGGCCAAACATTATCTACAACAAATGAATGTACCTTCGTCAATCGCCCGGAATTAAGGTGACTCAATAAATCTTGAAAACTTCTTAAATCAGCTCGAAATGATTTAATTATGAAAAATATGATATGTAATAAGTCATCAAGAGAAAACAAATGCAACATTGGATAAAAACAAGATTTTAAAAAAAAAACCCAAGTTTAAACAGCAGACTGTGGCGGATGTGAACTGGGGATCTCTGTAAACAGCAGACTGGCGGATTTGAACTGGGGATCTCTGTAAACAGCAGACTGTGGCGAATGTGAACTGGGGATCTCTGTAAACAGCAGACTGGCGGATTTGAACTGGGGATCTCTGTAAACAGCAGACTGTGGCGGATGTGAACTGGGGATCTCTGTAAACAGCAGACTGTGGCGGATGTGAACTGGGGATCTCTGTAAACAGCAGACTGTGGCGGATGTGAACTGGGGATCTCTGTAAACAGCAGACTGGCGGATTTGAACTGGGGATCTCTGCAAACAGCAGACTGGCGGATTTGAACTGGGGATCTCTGTAAACAGCAGACTGGCGGATTTGAACTGGGGATCTCTGTAAACAGCAGACTGGCGGATTTGAACTGGGGATCTCTGTAAACAGCAGACTGGCGGATTTGAACTGGGGATCTCTGTAAACAGCAGACTGGCGGATTTGAACTGGGGATCTCTGTAAACAGCAGACTGGCGGATTTGAACTGGGGATCTCTGTAAACAGCAGACTGGCGGATTTGAACTGGGGATCTCTGTAAACAGCAGACTGTGGCGGATGTGAACTGGGGATCTCTGTAAACAGCAGACTGGCGGATTTGAACTGGGGATCTCTGTAAACAGCAGACTGTGGCGGATGTGAACTGGGGATCTCTGTAAACAGCAGACTGGTGGATTTGAACTGGGGATCTCTGTAAACAGCAGACTGTGGCGGATGTGAACTGGGGATCTCTGTAAACAGCAGACTGGCGGATTTGAACTGGGGATCTCTGTAAACAGCAGACTGGCGGATTTGAACTGGGGATCTCTGTAAACAGCAGACTGGCGGATTTGAACTGGGGATCTCTGTAAACAGTAGACTGTGGCGGATGTGAACTGGGGATCTCTGTAAACAGCAGACTGGCGGATTTGAACTGGGGATCTCTGTAAACAGCAGACTGGCGGATTTGAACTGGGGATCTCTGTAAACAGCAGACTGTGGCGGATTTGAACTGGGGATCTCTGGGTCAGTTACCAGCTATCTTATATACTGCGTTACAATGATAGACAAACAAATCGATAGATGCAAATAATTTCCCAAAATATTTAAATGACCATCTTGTGACGTAGAATCATAAAAGTACAAGTCTTTGTGTTACGAGCCACCTTAAAGGTGAACGGCATAGGTCATTCGGATGAGACCTTAAAAAGGAGGTCAGGTGCCCGGGTAGCGCCCCCTTGGTGGGTGACAGATTCTCGAATAGGACATTAGTACATATTTTAGTTGTAGTTTTGAATTACTTTTTGTATAAATACTCATATATTACATGTAGGTGCTTAAGTAATAGCAACCAAGAATAAAATTAAAGCGCGTGTTTGCAAGAAATTTAACATAATCGTATTGCATCACGAGCTCACATTCACGTGCCAATTTTCAGAGTATTGTGTTGAAAACAACATAGTAGTTCATAATAAAACAGTAGAAACGTTTACTTATTGATAACTTTAATTCCTGAGTGTGTTATTACCATCATTATTGGTTGCTGAGAACATTGGAGGGCAGGAAAACAATACAATTACTCGATTAAAACATGGCCTCTATCCCGGGCTTTGTTTACCGTGGCAGTGGAGAGTAGATCTTAAAAGATGGGCGAGATGAAATTATTATTATTATCATGAATGACAGGAAGTGTAGTTAAAATTCCAGTGAAAGGACGATAACTCTTATAAAAAAAACACCGCAGCACACGTATCGTGACCATGCCATATCAGGATACAGTTTTCTTCCAAGTCATATCGAAATGTTTGGGTTTGTCGCTCGTGCAGGTACACCTGTACACATTTTTGCACTTCTGTCATGGTGCGTTTACAAAAACTGAATCTAAATTTGTGGTCCTTTACCTACAACTAGTGTCGTCATAACATGAGATCTCGATGGGACGTGGGTTTGACGAGTCTTGAAAGCTGCAACTTGTTGACTTCTTCATCTGTACTGTTTGGATTTGTAAGTCTGAGGGGGTACAGGTGGCTCAGAGGTAGAGATATATTCTGTACTTTATTTGGATCTGTTAATCTAGGGGGGGGGGGGGGGGTACAGGTGGCTCAGAGGTAGAGATATATTCTGTACTTTATTTGGATCTGTTAATCTAGGGGGGGGGGGGGGGGTACAGGTGGCTCAGAGGTAGAGTTATATTCTGTACTTTATTTGGATCTGTTAATCTAGGGGGGGGGGGGGTACAGGTGGCTCAGAGGTAGAGATATATTCTGTACTTTATTTGGATCTGTTAATCTAGGGGGGGGGGGGGGTACAGGTGGCTCAGAGGTAGAGATATATTCTGTACTTTATTTGGATCTGTTAATCTAGGGGGGGGGGGGGGGGTACAGGTGGCTCAGAGGTAGAGATATATTCTGTACTTTATTTGGATCTGTTAATCTAGGGGGGGGGGGGGGGTACAGGTGGCTCAGAGGTAAAGATATCTTCTTATGTACTTTGTTTGGAACTGTTAGTCTGAGGGGGTGCAGGTGGCTCAGAGGTAGAGAGATCTGATGGAAGGGTTTGCTAGGTACATGTATTTCAATGCTCCCTAATTGACCCAAATCTTCAAAATCAAGGGTATTGAACTCTAAATCGCCACCTTCCACTAACAAAAAATGGCCTTTTTAATATCTATACTTACTGCTAGATCTATATCAACGTTACCGCACTTCTGACTGTATACAATTTTATGTTAAAGAAAACATCGAAACATAAATAAATATTCATTTCACGAAACATAAATATAAATGAATATTTATTTCACGGAGTGTAATTGTACGTTGAAACATTTCATTACAAAGTTGACTCTTATGTCTCAACTTTTCTAAAACTTAATTAGACTAAATGCAAAGTAGGCTACTGACAAATAAGTTAATATTAATGAAGTTTAAACAGTCTCGTTTGAATCAACATTTCGCATTTTTAGTCGTTAATACGACCTAATTACAAATGAAATCCGTCATCCATAGGTCGAATGCTGTCTGACGTGCTTCATACCAATTATTAGGCTGTTCTTTATATACCGATGTTGACTACGGATTACTCCGTTTACCTGATGTAGGGCTCACGAAGGCGGGTGTGGCCGACCAACAGGATATTTATACTCCTCCTAGGCACCTGATCCCAACTTCTGGTATATCCAGGGATCCATGTTTATCTTACTCTTAATTTTGTATTCTTCATAGGAATTAAGAGATTCGTTTTTCACTATTGCATAACCAAAATGAATAGCCCAACGCAGGGTTAATCATCTTTCATTTTTATGTGGGATTCTTAATTCACTCAGACTGACATGTTTATATTGCTATCCGCATTATAATAACGGGACCCGTCCGTGTGTGGGGAAGTCTGTGTGCCACACTGAGCTTGTAAACACTCCATATTGATTTCATACTTCACATCTTCTCAAAAGAGCAAGAACGACTTTTGGGTAAAAGTTCAAGGTCACTACGGGACTGCATAGAAAAAGTATAACGAATACTACGGGCAACATTATTTGCTTCATTTTTGTATTCGTCATAGGAATTACAAAATTGATAAGTGTTCACGATTCACTATTTTATATTATATTATGTAAAGTTCTTCATCAATGTGGACATTTATTGGGGGCATTTTAAGAACCATTCTGTTTTATACTGTTGCTGAACATTAAAATTTAAATATGCGAAACAGGAAAATTATTATTGAATTTATCAGCCCTTGAGGGTAGTGGTACTCAGGTGACAATAAGGTCTGTAGGTATCTTTCATAAAATGTTCCAGAGAACAGCAGGACCGGTTTGATTCGGGTGAACGTTGTAACCCATGGACCTCTTGCTAAGTTAGAATTTCCTCGACCGCGCGATTTAAGAGAATGTACAAATGTATGCCGCTTTGAATGTAATTTGTTATGATTAAACGTAACTCCACATCGGAGTATCATCTGATAAAATGATAGAAAGTGTATTTATTTCCATTTATTAGAGTTAAAACTAATTAATTGTCAAATGAAATATATTGGTCACTACACATTTTAAGACGCTAGACATACATATACAAAATCATATTTCAGCGTCAGAAAATTCAATTCTCCTTCAACAGCATCATTAAAATTTCACAAAAACTGTCTATAACGATATAACAATTTCATGAAAATATTTCATTACAAAATTATACAAAATGTCTGAAAAATGAAATTAATCTATCACACAATGGACTTCAATGAAAACAAAGTTATTGCCATTGGATTCAATATTTTGAAACATATCATTGATTGTTCATATATATATAAATAACTTTTTTATGGTTAACAGTGTTTTTACAGTTACTATCAGGAAAACAAAAGTTATGTTCCTATCATGCATAAATCTAGATAAATCATTGATTTTGCAAATCTTGTGACGTCATAGGAAGGTGAAATTACTTTAAAAGTTACACAGCGATAATGATCAAGGTACATTGTATATACACAGAGAAGTCAAGACACACACAAGATGCTTCTGATATTTCTTATCATGCGTAAAAGTAAAAAAAAAAAAAAAAAATGATATGCATTATAAATAATATATTTTGTCCGGACATATTATCCTAGAAATGCTTGGATTCACTCAGACATAATTAGAAGCTACTACACGGATGATGCATGCCCAGACATAAAGTTTCCACAGCTTTCTTGAAAATGGAGCGGCAGATTTATTTCCTCCTGAATCTACAAAGACATCAGAAAATGAAATCAACATGAAAACATGTGGTTGATAAGAATACTGATATTGGGAGATAATGTTGACGGTACATGTATATTGTGAAAAAGAACTAATAACCAAGGATAAATATTGCTCATAAGTTCAACACAATGATACGCGAATTTAAAGGAAGAAGGAAAAACACTCACTTTGCGTGGTTGACATCGAGGACGATTGTCCTATTGAAGAGGAAATCGTTGAAGAGGAAATCGTTTTTAACAAGGGTAATGACGTATTTCCTGTTGATGCGCTGTATGATGACAATGATTTTGTAGTTATGTCTTTTGTTGAATTTGGTGTAGTTAATGCTGTTGTAGAGGCTGATAGTGACGTTGCTGTTGATATTGACGACTTTGCTGTTAGCGGTTGTGTTGTAGGTTTTGATAATGCATTCACATTTGTAGATTGTGATGTTGGTTTTCTACTAGCCACTGTCAGTGTAGAAATATTTCGTGTTGTATTTCTTATGGATGATTCTGATGAATCTGACGTTGATGATGTTTTTGATTCCGTTGCCAGTGGTTTTGAAGTTTTTTCTTCTGTTGATCTTGGTTTATTTAATGATGTTGCCGAGGGTGTTGCCTTTGTCGAGGGTGTTGCCGTTGCAGAGGCTGATAGTGACGTTTCTGATGATATTGACGGCTTTGCTGTTGACACCTGTGTTGTAGTTTTTGACGAACGGCTTGATTGTGATGTTGGTTTTCTACTTGTCACTGCCGGTATAGATATATTTGCTTTTGTATTTGTTATCGATGATTTTGATGAAACTGACGTTGATGATGATGATGTTTGCAATATCAACGGGGTTGGTGTTATAGAAGTGAACTTAACAGTTGTGGATGGCAACAATGGTGATGGAAGATCTGATTGTGATGTGGGTTCTATTGCTGTTGTTGACAGTGTTGATGTCGTTGAAGCCGTTTTACTCGGAGTTATTTTCTGTGTTGTTGAAAGATTTGTTGAACTCGCTTTCGTTGACGATTTTTTGGTCGTATTTGTCTGTCTTATTTTATGCGTGGATTTTATTGTTACTGCATCTGTTGAATATCCTTTGACTGACGTTGATGACGGTGATATTGGTTCAGTAATTGTCGTCTTCAATAATGTTGTCGACGATAGCATTGACAGATCTGTAGATTCGGTTGTCGTGAGTTCATTTGTTTGATTTGTTGTTGATCGGTTTATCGTGGTTACAGTAGCTGTGTTAATGTTTGATGTTGTTGTGGTTGCTTAATTTGATAGAAACATATATAAAGATATTTCCTCAGCAATCGACTATGCAAATTTATTGTTGATTAATGTTACTAGTATGCGATATAAATTAATCACGTGATTAAAAAATGATAAGGTGAGTACAATAGTTTTGATTTTCTTTTCTATAAATGAAAGTACATACCTCCATGTCCGTATTCGATTTCAAATAACAACACAACAGCACACATCACAATGCAACGGTTCATCTAAAAAATAAAATAAAACTATGAGAAAAAAATGTTGGAAATTGCTTTTTTCTTCCCAATATTTTACAACAATAATTCCTACTATATTGAATATAGGAAAATTTGCAATCTAGAATTAAAGCTTATAGGAGTTATAAGATTGATCACTGTTCGTTATCTTCACCTTTATACGAGTTATGAGATTGACCACTGTTCGTTATCTTCACCTTTATAAGAGTTATGAGATTACCCACTGTTCGTTATCTTCACCTTTATAGGAGTTATAAGATTGATCACTGTTCGTTATCTTCACCTTTATAGGAGTTATAAGATTGATCATCGTTCGTCTGTTTTGGAGTATTTTGAGTGTAAAAGGGATATAATTTAACAACTATATACTTTAGCTATATAATAAAAGGTCTTGCATTTTCACAGCCAACTTGTGCCAATATTCACCAATATAAGTTCAATAACCCTATAGTATTGGCATATTCATCTTTCATCATTATATTTACATTCATTGAATCTTTTCTCTTGCATATCGAATCAGTTGAGAGATATAAAGACCATATGCATATGATAATGGAATATTGCTACATAAATATGGGAAGTTGACGATGGAGAAGCTGAAATCATCCTTTTTGTCATACGGTTGAGTTGTTAGTTTGTCGTTAATATCCATTTTTAATTTTAATTATTTAAATATAAATTTGGTGCAAATATGGGGACACTTGCATCTTTTATTTCGAGTTCATATGTATGAAAGGTAAAGACAACGAACAGTAATCAATCTCATAACTCCTATAAACAATACAAAATAAATAGCTGGGCAACACAGACCCCTGGGCACACCAGAGGTGGGATCAGGTGCCTAAGAGGAGTTAGCATCCCCTGTCGACCGGTCACACCCGCCGTGTACCCTATATCCTGATCAGGTAAATGGAGTTATCCGTAGTCAAAATCAGTGTGCCTAGAACAGCCTAAAAATCGGTATGAAACACGTCAGACAGCATATATATCGAATGATTATTGCTAATAAATAAAATGTCGATTTACCTAAATGTCGAGTTTAAGGCCACAGCAAGAGATTTTTTCTTCTCGTGTAAAATCTTTTGAATAAACTCCGCTTTATAATAATATATAAACACAAAAATCAATATATGCACCCGGGGTTGCATAAGTCGACTTGCATGTTATACATTGCAAAGTCAGGAATCATGTGGCATATTTATAATTGTGAAGAACTAATTTTAGTTTTAAACTTTTCGGGTTACTGTTCAGAAACCATATTTGTATGAAGTTTTCAATCTATTTTCAGTCACTGTGACCTTGACCTTAAACCTTTTTTCTCCAAAATCCATAGGGGCCTTGCCTTGCTGGTATCCAACAATATATCCAAGTTTGATTCAAATTAAAAAATTTCGAGTTATCCTCCGGAAACCAATTTTTTTTTGAAATTTTAAATCTATTTTCGGTCACTGTGACCTTGACCTTTGACCTTTTTTCTCCAAAATCAATAGGGGTCTTCCTTACCTGGTACATAACAATATCTTCAAATATTATTTGATTCGAATTTAAAGTTTCTGAGTTATCATCCGGAAACCAAATATTTCTGAAATTTTCATTCTATATTCGGTCACTGTGACCGTGACCTTTGACCTATTTTCTCCAAAACAACTAGGGGTCTTCCTTAGCTGGTACCCAATAATATATCAAAGTTTTATTTGATTCGGATTTAAACTGTCTGAGTTATCATCCGGAAACCAAATCTTTCTGACATTTTCATTCTATATTCGGTCACTGTGACCTTGACGTTTGAACTTTTTCTCCAAAGTCAATAGGGGTATTCCTTACCTGGTACCCAGCAATATATCAAAGTTTCATTTGATTCGGATTTACGTTTTCTGCGTTATCATCCGGAAACCAAATTTTTCTGAAATTTTCTTTCTATTGTCGGTCACTGTGACCTTAACCTTTGACCATTTTTCTCCAAAATGATTAGGGGTCTTTCTTTCCTGGTACCCAACAATAATTCAAAGTTTCATTTGATTAGATAGTAAACTTTTCGAGTTATCATCCTGAAACCAATTGTTGACGCCCGCCCACCCGCTTCAACAAACCAATAGCCGAGTTCAACTTCGTTGCAACTCGGCTAAAAAACCGGTCAGCTAACAAATGAGCACAATCCGTGCCCAGGGGAATTCCAACAGACTGTTGGAAGACCTTATCACCAAAGTCGACATGCATGAAAACACTGACCCTAATTTATGTTTAAAAATAAATGTTTTGTGATTGTCTTCACTGCACAAAGTTGTTTTTCTAAATAAAAAAAACAAACAACAAAAAACAAAAACAAAACAAACCCACACACAGCCGGAACTGCATGAAAATGATACAGATGAGGATCAGTTTTTAATTTACATGAAAAAGATAACGAACAATGATCAATCTTATAAATCCTATCAAGAATACAAAATCGAGAGCAGGGCAAATACGAACATGAGAGGTGAAGATAACGAGCAGTGATCGATATCATATATATGACGTGTGATGTTTGAAAGGTATGAAGAGGAATGAGATTTCCCACAACTTTTCATATATGCGAGGAAACAAAACCCAACAGTCACGGAATCAGCAATGTTGTTATCTTGTACGTGATTGGTTAGATTTTCATTGTGATGCCAAATTTATATAATTGGTGTTCTGGAATAGACTAAGTGATGTTGCGATGATGTCCTATAACATTATTACTGACCACTCAGTGATTGAAGTATGTGTAACTAGTTGGTTAGTTCAATCGACGTGGTTGGGCATTCACCCTTAATTGTTCTCCGGACTTAAGATAGCACGTGTCATAACAAGTGCTATCATCTAATTAAGATTTTGAAAATTTAAGTCCCATAACAATAAAACTGATAATTCTGAAAATTGAAAGAAGTCCTCTTTCTGATCCAAATGAAATTAAATCTTCTCAAATAATCTTAAGTTAATGCATGAAATAAAAAGTACAATGGTCTTATTGTTAAAAATCCAAGTCCCATAACTCCGTACAGACAATGTCAACAATGGCCTACCTTTTTCACAATGCTATGCGAGTTATTTCCCCATGATTACAGATGGCGCGCAGCATATTGCGGTCCTCATTTGACGGTGTCATATAAGGAATATAATGGAAACTTTCAATTTTTGATTGCAATGAATTGCAAGTCTAGAAAATTTTCTAAGAATTAAGTGTAATGACTTAAAAATAATATAACTGAACAATAATAGCTTGGTTACAGATTGCATATACTAGTATGGGTCTCTTGTGTGGTTTTCGCGCAAGCAGTGTATGGTGATGATGTAAGAAAGTATGTAAATATTCACTAGTCCTCGACTTCTTTATATCAGAATCGGGATGTCTTTAGTATATCAGCAATTCTTCTTTATTTTTATCACTATTTTCGACAACCAAAACACATGCAATAAGATATGCCTAAAACACATGTGCAACCAACACATACATGTATATTATCAATTTATCATTTCACATAACAAAACTTCTTGTTGCTAGAGTAAACCAGGTGTCAATAAACAGAACATGGATTTTTAAAAAAAAAAAAATTACTTGTTAAGAATTGTAAGGCAATATTATGAAGTCAACCCCCTTTTTAAACGATGCATTGTGCGGATGATTTAATCTTTTGGAAGTTAGATTTTGTTTAAATCATTCAACTTGCACTTTAATTACTTAAATGAGCACAAAAACAATTATCAAGCACGTAGCAACAATGAGTCTGTCCCCTTTTATTATTACATGCAAATTTCGATCTACAGATAAGCTGCAAAACCCCCACCCCCTCTTTAAAAAAACAACCCAGCATTGTGAATGGTATAGTGAAAAAGTAAAAAACTTGTTTTTATAATTTTTTTATTTACAAAATTTTCACTTCACACATACATGTAAGAGAGAGAGAGAGAGAGAGAGAGAGAGAGAGAGAGAGAGAGAGAGAGAGAGAGAGAGAGAGAGAGAGAGAGGGTACATAAGTAATATTTTCTTGGTAACAGATTTTGATAAATATAATAAATCTAGATATCTAGATATAATCTATTGATCAAACCACACA